>NW_009227599.1:5057-8487 GCF_000690835.1 Fulmarus glacialis | reverse complement strand
AATGATTTTATGATTCTATGATTCTATATCTAGTATTGAACCAACTAGTAATTTGTCATAGAAGATAATATTGTTTGGATTGGATTAATCTTACCCAAGGCAGCAGAACTGGAATTCTAACAAGAGTTCAGGAGGGATCAATGATAATAAATACCTAGAAAATAGAGGTGTCATAGAAATTGTAGGTTGCCATTTACTGTACCACACTTAAGCAAGCTTCAGTTATATTCACCAAAGTAATGTTCTATTTTGTGTTAAAGCTGGTTGGAAAAACTTTGCTAAAGGTGTTGGTTTTGTGGGGTTTTTTTAAACAAAAACTTCTGATTTGAAATTATACTGAAATAAGAGGACTCCTTGCAGTCATCATTTTTTGTTTTCACAAAACCTGAAAGCTCTTAACTGTAAGACCTCTGTTCCTCTAGGTTAGATCTGCTCAGGGTCAATGGACACTGAGGAGCAAAAGCACATACAGCCTGACTTTGTGAAGTCTCTCTCCACAGGAATCCAGGAAAATTGCATGGACTGACTGAAAAACTGTTTTTCTCCTACAGGTATATTTACATTTTAAATAAATAATTATTTTATTTCTTTCAAAATAATTTGTGTTTTCCCAAAGAGAAAAGAAACCAACCTGTGAGGAATGGGTACCATTCCCTGCATTCACATGCACACATACAGATTTTTGTGAAACTTTTCACTGTTATTTTCTTTTGGAGGCAGAGAAAGAAGGTGAGTGTTTCAACCTGGGAGCAGGTGTACTGATGTGATGTGTCTCAAATCAGCACCCTCAAAACAAAGGTATATGCATGAAACTAATGCCTACTAAAGCATGAAACTACTGCCTTACATATTTTCTTTCAGACATATTTCTGCTACAGTTGGCTTGTCTTCATGAGATTTATGCTTTAAATCTGTTATTTCCAAATACAATGTCTGTCGTGTTATTTTAACAATGAACTCTGCTCTGCATAGAATCAGTCAGCCCCATCGCTGGGATGATACAACACAGGAGGAAGTCCCTATCAAGAAGGTTCCTTCCATGGTATCTTTTTCTTCCCCATGCTTGGCATCCAGGGAACAAGTTTTACTGGTCTGAATGCGATGTATAACATTTTCTTGATAACCTGGCTCTGTTCTATGCCAGAGCAGACTCCCCTGTGGGACCAGCAGAGCAATCCCATGGCCAGGGCAGACCATGACCTGCCTGCAGCATTAAATAATTGCTGTCCGTTAGGCAAGTGGTTCCAGCAGCTCCAGGCCCAGGTGTACCTAGCCTCTCAAAATAAACAGTTATCACACAATCAAGGGTCAGTATCAGTTAAACAGGCTGCTACTAACAGATTCTGCCTTTTCTATGGTAACACTTTGTACTTCTGCTTTCAGCTCCATCTTGCCTCATTCGCTTTTTGTGCTTAGTGAAGTCTCACA
Organism: Fulmarus glacialis; assembly: GCF_000690835.1. Lineage (NCBI taxonomy): Eukaryota > Metazoa > Chordata > Aves > Procellariiformes > Procellariidae > Fulmarus > Fulmarus glacialis. Next base: position 7,059 of record NW_009227599.1, on the reverse strand, counting down.
ACCCAAGACTGTAACCAGATAGGGCCACTCTCTATATCTAGTGGCATCCGCTGCTCAGCTTCATTTAAGAGATGCTTTGACACAGACTCCTGTCTGTCAGCTAACTTCCCTCCCCCTTCCATTCCCTCCAGGTTTGCTTTTTCCTCCAGTGAGACTTAGTGCAAAGTTGTAGATCATCCTCTCCTGACATACTCACCCTGAGCAGCAGCACAGTTAACAGCATACACTTTTAAATATTGACATTTCTCAGTGAAATGTGAAATACTCATCTTTACAGTATCATAGCAGGGTCTGTACAAATGCAATCTGCCATATTTGCACCAGCAAGATGTTGTGAAGGATTCATAGAATCATAGAATCATTAAGGTTGGAAAAGACCTCTAAGATCATCGAGTCAACACCGTCAACCCCACACCACCATGCCCACTGAACCATGTCCCTAAGCGCCTCATCTACACATTTTTTAAATACTTCCAGGGATGGTGACTGGAAGTGACTGGTGACCATCACCCACTTCCCTGGGCAGCCTATTCCAATGTTTGACCACTCTTCCAGTAAAGAAATTTTTACTAATGTCCAATCTAAGACTTCCCTGGCGCAACTTGAGGCCATTTCCTCTCGTCCTGTCACTTGTTACTTGGGAGAAGAGACCAACACCTACCTCGCTACAACCTCCTTTCAGGTAGTTGTAGAGCGCAATGAGGTCTCCCCTCAGCCTCCTCTTCTCCAGACTAAACAGTCCCAGTTCCCTCAGCCGCTCCTCATAAGACTTGTTCTCTAGACCCTTCACCAGCTTCGTTGCCCTTCTCTGGACATGGTCCAGCACCTCAATGTCCTTCTTGTAGTGAGGGGCCATTCTTCCCTTTCAGTGAGAAACATTGGCTTACGTTTCTGATATGTTTAGAACTCTGGACAATTTGACACAGTCCTTGAAATACTGCTCATTACAACATCGTGCTTTGGGAAACACCCCATCTGTGGAGGCTTCAAGCAGTCAGCCACTTTTGCATTTTCTATATAGGAAAGAAGCAGAAAAACAATATGAGAAAGATAATTTTTATGCCCATTTGTTTATCTTGTTTCAAAGAGAAGGATGGAAGGGTTTCCCTATGAAGGATCAAATGACAAAAGAATAGAAGGTGGATGTGGGTTTGTGCCCTGCATCCTAGAGCACTATCAACTGCTATGCTGGACCTTGTTCTCACCAAGCCCCCTCAACAAGGAGGGGCTGGTGGGGAATGTGAAGTTCAAGGGCAGCCTTGGCTGCAGTGACCATGAAATGGTGGAGTTCAAGATCCTTAGGGCACCAAGGAGGGCACACAGCAAGCTCACTACCCTGGACTTCAGGAGAGCAGACTTCGGCCTCTTCAGGGATCTGCTTGGTAGAGTGCCATGGGACAAAGCCCTGGAGGGAAGAGGGGTGCAAGAAAGCTGGTTAATATTCAAGGATCACCTCCTCCACGCTCAGGAGCGATGCATCCCAACAAAGGGGAAATCGGGCAAAAACACCAGGAGGCCTGCATGGATGAACAAGGAGCTCCTGGACACACGCAAACACAAAAAGGAAGCCTACAGAGGGTGGAAGCAAGGACAGGTAGTCTGGGAGGAATACAGAGAAATTGTCTGAGCAGCCAGGGATCAGGTTAGGAAAGCTAAAGCCCCGATAGAATTAAATCTGGCCAGGGACATCAAGGGCAACAAGAAAAGCTTCTATAGGTACGTCAGGGATAAAAGGAAGACTAGGGAAAATGTGGGCCCTCTCCGGAACAAAACGGGAGACCTGGTTACCCGGGATACGGAGAAGGCAGAGGTACTCAATGACTTTTTTGCCTCGGTCTTCACTGGCGAGTGCTTGAGCCTCACTGCTTAAGATGCAGAAGGCAAAGGCAGGGACTGGGAAATGAAAAGCCTGCCCAGTCGGGCTCTGTAGGAGAAGATCAAGTTCGAAACCATCTAAGGAATCTGAAGGTGCACAAGTCCATGGGACCTGATGAGATCCATC
>NW_009227599.1:0-4140 GCF_000690835.1 Fulmarus glacialis | reverse complement strand
CCTCTACTCTGCTCTGGTGAGACCCCACCTGGAGTGCTGCATCCAGCTCTGGAGCCCTCACCACAGGAAAGACATGGACCTGTTGGAGCCGGTCCAGAGGAGGGCCACAAAAATGGTCAGGGGGATGCAATGCCTCTCCTATGAAGAAAGGCTGAGAGAGTTGGGGTTGTTCAGCCTGGAGAAGAGAAGGCTTTGGGGAGACCTTATTGCAGCCTTTCAGTACTTGAAGGGGGCTTATAAGAAAGACGGGGACAAACTTTTTAGCAGCGCCTGTTGCGAAAGGACAAGAAGTAATGGTTTTAAACTAAAAGAGGGTAGATTTAGACCAGATATAAGGAAGAAATTTTTTATGATGAGGGTGGTGAAACACTGGCACAGGTTGCCCAGCGAGGTGGTAGATGCCCCATCCCTGGAAACATTCAAGCTCAGGTTGGATGCGGCTCTGAGCAACATGGTCGAGTTGAAGATGTCCCTGCCCACGGCAGGGGGGGTGGGCTAGATGACCTTTAAATGTCCCTTCCAATCCAAACTATACTATGATTCTATGCCCTGGTTGGAGTATTAAGTAAAACAGCGGTGGAACTGGTAGGACATTGTCTGCTAAGGACTGGAAGGTGGCATGCTGGGGACAGTGGAAGGCAAAGGCAAGCTGTGAATGTGGACTGGCTTCTTTTCTTTCATGCTATACACATGCTGCTGGGTAACTAAAGAAGCCACCTCAAACCAATGCTTCACCCCTGCACAATACCTTCTCTTTTTAAGAAATGTTAAGCTTGACTCCCTTCTATTCACATTACGCACCCTTTTGATAATGTACTGAGCTCTTGGGACTTGCAGTTGAATTGGAAAAAAGCATAAGAGTCACACCGCAGGGTCTCAGTATTACAAAGCTGGGATAAGGAAGGGGAAGTCGCTAAGTAGCACATCTGCTTCTACTGTTCCTCACATTCAAGAATGCATGCTATGAGGCTGTGCCCACAAGGTGTAAAACATGGCAAACTAAGCAGGTTCTTCTCTTCAAGTCCATCATAGATCAAAGTGTCCAACTTTCAGAATAATTTCCATTCAGTATCTTCCTGATCGCCAGGGGGAAGGAAGAAACTGTTGCTGTTCAGTTACCTCCCAGTTCCCATGGGTCTTTGAAGTCCTCCACCAGAGCAAATAAAATTCATATTGATAAATTTTATAATCCTATTGCAACACACTTGTCTGATGATAATAGCTTGAGTTTGTCACAGCAGGGCTGGGCCAAGCTGGGCCTCCCTCAGAAAGTCTGCCAATTTGCAGTCTCTGAATCATGGCTGCTAACAACTGTATCGCTTATACAAAAATGTTACTCTGATTTTTTTATGCGGATGGATCTCTATTCAAAGCAAATAGCTTGATTTGGTGACTTGTTTTCCCTAGATAATCATGTATTTTCATATTTATCACACAATCACCAGCTTCCTTACTGTACATGAACATAAACTTATTTGAATTTCAGGGAACTGCCAAATTACAAAACTAATAGTTTATCTTTTGTTCCACATTACCAGGCGAATAATGGCAACGAACATTCATATTGCCTTTACTTTCTTAAACGTCTATCTGTAGCTGCCAGCACAAGGTAAATGAACTAGGGCAACTCTTGTTTCCTTGTTCTGGAGAGCTCTGACTTCTTTTGCACTCCCTTTATAGGCTTTAAAGTCCATCCAACAAGCAGCAATGAAAATAATTTTAACGTTTTAGGAACCAATACTTTCATTCCAAAACATACTATTGTTTTAGAAGAACAATGTTAAATTAAGGCTATTACATGTTCACCTACACACACAAGCAGTACCCATCGCACACACAGTTTTAAGGCAGATTTAAGGTACGTAAGGAAGATACTTTGAAGGTATACTTTGAGGTATACTGTAGAAGAGCAAGTAAGAGCATATTTGCCCATGTGAAGTAGGAGACAATTCATCCCCTGAGAGCAGAGATATAAGCTATCTCAGCGTAGTACAAGATCTCGCAACCAGGCAGCTACCCCAGAACTCACATACTGAAATTTCCTATCTTTGCTTATCCCACAAGGAGTAAGTGTGTGCGCCATCATCATCTTGTTCTCAGGGCTTTTTCCTTGCAAGCACAAAGGCATACTTTTAATTGGGGGGTGTTAACCACAGACATTTAATAAACAGTGACTACTTGAGTTTTAATCTGTTCTGCAGGTTCTTCTAAAAGGAACTCACACCTTCAGGAAGAAAATCAATGCTCATGATGCTTTTCTAAGTTATAACCAGAAGAAATTTTTTTCCCTCCTAAGGAGCAACAAGCCCTGTCACAGTGTGACATAGGTAACAAACTGTGAATCTAATTACGTGTGTAATTGTACAGCAGATTGCAACACAGTATGCTATTACTTAAATCAACCGACTTGCATGCAAGAAGCATGGCAGTCCTAGAAACACGGCACTCGATGCAGACTGAGCTGAACATATTAGGGACCATTTTCAGTGGGAGTGAAGAATGAGCCAGGCTCAGTTCATCCAGGCTAATGGCACCTGCACGCATCCAACAAAAAAGATGGCAGCCACACAGAAATTCAAAGCCTGAAGGAGATGCAGAAGCAAACTTGGGCAACCCTGTGGTATGGCAGCTATCATGCGGAGTGTCCTTGCATCATAGGTTTGTATATATTTGTCTCAGTCTTCTCTGGATGTGGCTGTCAGTGTAGACCTCTAATGCTGCATCTCTCTTCCTTGAAATATGGTGAATTGACAATACCTTTTCAAAGTTGTCTATGTAAGACAAGTATTCCCCCTTTATCAAACTACTTTTTCAAAAAAAATAGTAGTTTGGGATGTGTGCCAGTACACCATGAAGTTCCTATATTTGAATACTGACACTTGCATAAATAACACTTACAACAGTGAGAATTTCTGCTAAATAATCTACACAAAACTGACCTATATTTGCAAATCTCCTTTGAACCACTGTAACAGAAATACACATGGCATTAAAAGCAAACAGCTATCATGATACTGAATTCAGAGCTCTGCGCGTCCACCACAGTAGGGCTCAAGTAAACGTGGTTTTGCTTCAAAGCTACTGCCATTATCATTGTTGCTTTGGGCACTTAGCAACAGATGGCACATTTCTGGGGAATTTTGCAGGCAAACACACACACTGTAAGGTACCGGTTTGCCTTGTCTGGGAGGGGAGGTTGGGAGAACGAGGGCCGGCAAGTAAATTCACAGTGAACAGATGGAAAAACATGCTCTGAAGCAATAGTGAGTCTCCCAAAAATCAGCAAAAGCAGCCTGAAATCTAATCTGAGATTACAAACATGACTGATAACTTTCCAGGCACAAGGGACAGCACATGACTCTGATCTACCCTTTGTGATTGATGGACCCTCTATCTGATTGGCAGTCTTCAGGCTCACATGGTTTACTGAGGTGACTGACTGTGAGCAGCTTTACCCTTTGGCCCTCTCAGTGCTGGCAATTAATTATCAATCCAGTGGATGTCCTCACTTCACCTGGGAAGGGAAGACTCAGCAGAAGGGAAAACTCAGGCTCCCAGTCTGCTGAAGATTTCAAAAAACATGCATTCATAGGTTACATAGCAGAAAAAAAAAAAAGAAAAACACACTGTGCTGGAAGATGTGTGCAGGAAAACAGGTATATAGCAGCTTAAATAGGGTGAATAAAGCCCAGGAATATCAAATCAAACCAGAGAACAAAGCGAGCTACTTTTGTCTTCTGTGGGAATGGAAAAATTGTGCTATGACAGGGACATGCGTAGTAGCAAACAGGTAAAACCAGGAGTAAATCATCTAACTTTCTGAAAATTATGATTTTTCTGCCAAACTTTTCTGTACCTAATAATCTACTCTTGCTTTTGACATAAAACAGATAAAATTTAAATAATAATTTGGTTAAAGGTTGCCCACTGATCCTGACTGAATTGCTCTCAATGCAAGCGGAGTGCTATACCCCACTGATAACACATACACTTAATGCTCCAAAAGGGCTACTTTCACAAAGAGGGGGGAAAACAAGAAGTAAATTTAGAAATTTGGAAAAAGTCAGGCAAAAAAAAATGTGAATGAAAGCAATGGGGTTTTTTATTATACTTATTATATTATAATTTATATATTATCAT
>NW_009227598.1:838-11999 GCF_000690835.1 Fulmarus glacialis | reverse complement strand
ATAATTCTATGATTCTATGATTCTATATATAAAAAGGTCTGTAAAACCTAACCTGACACATCTGACACTTTTTAAAAATAAATCTAATGCAAATGAAACCTAAGAAAAATGTAAAACCGACCGCCACAAAGTAACACAACAAATGCAAAATTCTAGTAAACTAGAAACAGAAATAGGTGGATTGAACTCTCCAGGCACATCGGAAGATTGTTTTTTGTTCTTATGAAATTCATCAATGATTGTTGCTATTAAACCATGATCTATGTGTCTGGGACTCCTTGTTAGCCCTCAAATGAAACCTAAGAAAAATGTAAAACCGACCGCCACAAAGTAACACAACAAATGCAAAATTCTAGTAAACTAGAAACAGAAATAGGTGGATTGAACTCTCCAGGCACATCGGAAGATTGTTTTTTGTTCTTATGAAATTCATCAATGATTGTTGCTATTAAACCATGATCTATGTGTCTGGGACTCCTTGTTAGCCCTCTACGTTACCAACAGGGTATGGCCCTCTACCACTGGGAAGCTGCTGATGTAGCTGACAGCTTCCATCTCCTCTAATTTTAAATTTATTGAACTGCAGAAGTCCTCTGCAATTTCCAAAAGTTAGTCCTTCTTCATGAAGTTCTGTTGGGTCTGCTTGGACCTCTCAGCTTCTCCATCCTGCGATACAGCAGGGAAATCTGTGCAGCTTCACATGCCGGGCCCCTAGTCCAGCGGAAACATGCAGGTGGGTCACAGGATGCCCCACCTGAGTCTCCATCAGGAGTAAGGTCCACACCATTGGGCTGTATCTTCTTCGGTAGCATAGCTTCTCTGAGAGCCTCCTTGCTGGAAGGCAAGCCTCATAGCCACATGGCACTTCAGTGTCCCTGCTGCCCGGCTCCAGGTACTGCAACATGCTCATCACCTGTAGATGATTGTAAATCATCAGAGCTGGGAAAAGTTCAAGTACCTTGAGGCGGGACAGGAAAGAAAGATGAACTGAATTAATTTAATGCATAATACGTAAGACTTGTTACAGCTTTATTGCATCCTCAGAGCTTGCAGTACCAGGAGGTGACTGTTTCCAGTGAGTGATATGCTCTTTATATTCATCGTCTTTCTTTTTCATCCTATTTAAAAGCAAAATACTTACTTAGCAAAGCACTAAAATTAACTCTGAGGAGTGAGCAACTCACAGGTCTTTACCCACAACAGCTTTCACTGTGCGTTGAAACCGCCACATAGAATCACATCTGAAATAAAACACCTTTTTCTCAATATGACCGAGGTGTAATTAGCAAACAAAGTGTAGTATGAAGCATACAGTAGCCCCTTCCTCAGTATCGTTGCAAAGCACAGAACTACTGCAAGTACTCGATGGCTTTCCCCACTCATGTAGTCTTGTCTTTATTTTATTACTCACTGGGAGTTATTCTCTAATAGTTGAGTAATGCTTTTAGATCCTGAGCCTAAAACCACCTACTACCAGGTCTAACGCTTACTCCCTAGCTACATCCATTTAGTTGTCTGGGAAAATTCACCACTGCACTGCACTTGAAGGCAAGTACAGGATCTGGTATTGCAGATGGTAATAACAACTATAAATTTTCAATTTATTTTGCTGTTCTACATTTTTGAGATGCTAAAAAGGTATTATTACTTGAAGAAAGCAATTTCTGAACTATCCAGATGTTTTGCTCAGAGCACATCTGCTGTTTATCTGTTGTGAAATAGCCTGCAACAGAAACAGCCTGCCTATAATCAGGGATGCTCCTTGACCAGTCCTCGTGCTGAGCTGCTAAAGAAGCAGTGGCAGCTGAAGGCAGGGAAAGGGAGCTGGAAGTGGTGCATGTTGTGATGGACTCTGGTATCTTTAAGGCCTTGGGGAGCTAGGTCCAGAGACTCTTGTTTTCTCAGAGTAAGTTTGTAAGTTGTGAACCGTGTTCTTCATATAAAATTCAGATTAAAAAATATTTCATATCAAGCTTTATCCTCTGTTTTCATGTGGCATTATTAAAGGAGACATAATGTAGTGCAAACTTGTTGTTTCCCTTGCTCCAGCACTTTGCATTTCTGAAACTACTCATCCTGAAAGACAAATGCTATGCCACACAAATCTTCCACTGCTTGCCTTCATTCGTACTACCAGCTGGACCAACTGCAAGAATAATTGCTCTCTGCATAAGTAATTAATACTGTATCTTTCAACCAAGTTCTGAAGCTCAGAAAATCTCAAACCAATTTTTGATCTATTTCTATTCATTGATGGAATTGATGGTAACAGATGTAGAAGCAGAAGGTGGTTTTGCCTTGCCCTTCCATTCCTGATCAGTAAAACATGCCTCTAGTTTTCAATTAATTTCAATTAATTTTCAATTAATTTAATCAAATGAAAGATTATGAAAAATGACATTCTGAAGGTTGTAGCAATGATGGATTAGATTGGTACAGCTCCTAGTCATGCTGGCAGGGAATGATTCATGTGACATTCTCTCTTCATGTCACAGAAATTATGTTTTAAATCCCTTAGTCATTCTGTGAAAGATGACACAGTAACACACCACTTTAACCTTTACAGTGGTTTATAATTTAATCAGAGAGAAAATTCGCTGCTCCCTCCCCAATATTTGTCTCTCTTTCACAGACTTGCTACCTGGGGAAAATAAGCAGCAAGAATAACTGTACTGATAATCAGCACTTCTATTACTCCTTTCCCATAGGAGCTTTGCAAACTTTAAGTACTCAAACCTCATAAAGACACAGTCCCCGTTAATGCAAGGCAGCTGTTGATTAGCCATACATTTTGCAATTCAGAATTTTGCCTGTTCCAGCCACACTGTTGGGAAAACAACAAATAAACAACTCAAGAAAAGAAGTGAAATAAAACCAGGACATAAAGAAATACTCAATACAACCTCTTTAGGTATTAGAAACTTTCCTGAAAATGAATGTACAAACTGGGAGAAATTTTTTTGTTGGACATAATCCAAAGGCACTAAGAAGACTGAAAACTTTAACTGGAAGAAGAATTTGTGTGCAAATACAACTGCCTCATCCGACATCAGGAAAATCCTCTGCAAAGTTGATTTCTTCAGCGTCTTTTACAGACAGGGCTCCCTCCACTTCCCCCACCCCGGCGACCTGCGGCAATGCTTTGGAGGCAGCCCCTGCCCTGCGGCGTGGGGCCGAGGGACGTGGGCAGTCCGGCCACCGCAGCCCTCTTTGTGCTGGCAGCTCCAAACTGGGGTCGAGGGTGGATGCAGCAAGCTGCCTATGTGTCTGGTTATCAGTGTGTTCTGAGCCTTCACCACAGGCTCAGCCTCAGCCTCTCCCTGCCTGTGCTGTGGCAATAAGTGCCGTAAAGACCAGGAGCTGCCCAGAGACTGTGATAACCTGAACATAAAACAGCAGAGAGATAAGTGGCAGTCATGGAAATAAATCTCCAAAGATAGTTTTTCCATGGAGGTTCCCATAAAGACTCACTGACTTACAACCATAGTGGCAGAGAGCACACGCTGTGGGATACTGCCCCTGCAGTGTCCTTATTGAATCAAGAAGGTAGTATCTTTCATGAAAATGAGGCATACGATTTACCACAGACATCTACCTGCCAAGTGTGAGCCTTGTACAAAGTCAGTCTCTTAAAACAGCAGCTTCACAAGGAAGCAATGTTCTGGAGAGCAGAAGGGACACTTGGCTTGTGAGGGCTTGTACTAGTTTTTATGTGCTTTAAGAGTTTCACTATTTTATCTTAGTGAACTAAGGGAGCCAACCGAAGTTAGAAATCAAACTCTAACTCCCTCCCAGCCCCCAAACCATCAAATGGGATTTGCAGCTTGAACAGCACAGTTAGGGAATAATAAATGGGCTAGAGCAAAAGGGAAAGGATGCATTAGATAGCATCCTTTCGGGGAAAAAAAAATCCTTCTGACAACAGACTAAAAAAACTATCTTCACTCAGAAGTCTGGAGATCGAATCCCTGCTGCAGAGCTCAGAGGTTACTTCTTGTTCATTTCTCTTACAGATGTCAATGTATGCAGATTAAACCCACTGTTAATAAACATAGGTTTTAGTGGTTAGCCTTACAAGATATACATTATGAATTTGCATTTAGCTGCCTTGCTGATGGCAGCTCTCCTACATATGCAGTCTGTTCATTTGGGTTTACTGAGGGATATCACTTCAAAGAGTGTCTTTTGAATACTGAAATAGAAGGAATTAAAAGAACGTATTTCCCATTTGAGGTATTTTTCGATGCAGTCTTTTATTTCCCACTGTGTATCTAATACGTTCATGTAGACTTGCTGCTTCTGGCACAGAATTAGAGATTAGATTTCTGAAATACTGACAGAAGTCCAGCTTTTTTGCTAAAACCATAATCAGAAGAATCTGACTTCTGACAGCTCTTATTAAGTGGGAAGAGAGAATTCATCCAGTGTCTTCTCTTATTGTGATCAGAATGAGATTAGTGTTTAGGACCAAGATGCCATCAGGCTTGAAAAGTCTGCAATGTCTTATTACTGGGGCAAGAGCAGAAAATAAGCCCTTATTTCAGATTTAGTCTTACATTTTAACATAAGATGAAGTTTTCTCTCTCTCATCTATTGTTTGTGATAGGCAATAGGCGTCTCATGAACGGTGCTATAATTTCTACTGGCATCACAACCCCTCTTTTATCCAGGTACGCTGCAGCGTACTCATGGCAACGTGTGGAGTTGCGTGGGGCAGTGGGAGGAAGGGGGACACGTTCTCTGCAAAGGCGCTGTCTCCGTGTAGGCGGCGGTGATGGCCCCCTGTGCAGTGAGGGGTCTCAGGCAGAGGTCATGGTCTGGAGAGCTGATGTGCACGGTCAGGGTGGAGTTGTGCTCTCAAGAAAAGTTGTGCTCGACAGAAAACAGGACACCGGCGGTAGGCTTTTTGTGCCAGAGGCAGCAACTGGAGTTGTGAGCTTGACCTACAGGGTGCAAAGAGAAGGGGATTCATCCGCACCTTGAATCCTGTGTTCAGTTTTGGGCCCCTCACTACAAGAAGGACATTGAGGTGCTGGAGCGTGTCCAGAGAAGGGCAACGAAGCTGGTGAAGGGCCTGGAGCACAAGTCTTATGAGGAGCGGCTGAGGGAACTGGGGCTGTTTAGCCGGGAGAAGAGGAGGCTGAGGGGAGACCTCCTCGCGCTCTACAACTACCTGAAAGGAGGTTGTAGCGAGGTGGGGGCTGGTCTCTTCTCCCAAGTAACAAGCGATAGGACGAGAGGAAATGGCCTCAAGTTGTGCCAAGGGAGGTTTAGGCTGGACATTAGGAAAAACTTCTTTACTGAAAGAGTGGTCAGGCCTTGGAACAGGCTGCCCAGGGAAGTGGTAGAGTCGCCATCCCTGGAGGTATTTAAAAGACGTGTAGATGAGGCGCTTAGGGACATGATTTAGTGCATATGGTGGTGTTGGGTTAACGGTTGGACTCGATGATCTTGGAGGTCTTTTCCAACCTTAATGATTCTATGATTCTATGATTCTATGATCTCACCGGAGTGGCAGGCTGTGGGATTTCTGCACAAGCTGATTTCTTACCATTATTGTGATTGATTACTACCTTGGTCGACAGAGTTGTTGCTTATTTAAAAAGAATGTTCCAATTCATTAGCCAATGTTGTTCTGCAAAGCTTTTAAGCACATAGAGGTCACCAAGCATATGCCTGTTTCAAGCTGTAATTAGCTACCGGAATAATTAGATGGTGTTTACCCCTTCTATAGTGTTTTTTTAACCATGTTCAGTTGGTCTTCTTTCTTTGTATTGTACTGCTCATTTCTCTTGTCCTATTAACTTCTGGTTACAACCTGCAAACAGTATAAAACACTTATTCTATGAAAAATTTAATCCATATTATAGTAAAGTTTATTTTCTTCTTCTTGTTTATAATAGCAGAATGATATTTTTTTAGGGAGAAGTAATATCTTTTATTAGACCATCTACAATCATTCAAGAAAGCGAACAGGCTTTCTAGTATGCAAGTCCAATTTCAGATCTGGATGTGAAGGACCAAACTGCAGGCTGAGAACAACTGCTATGAGTTTAACTTCATTACGGAGATTGGGTAGAAAGGTGAATTACTACCTTTGGAGAAGAGGAGTCTATTGATAAATAAAAGATAGTAAAGTCATTTAGTTCCCATGAGATAGAGTGGCTGTGCCTATGCTAAGACTCAAACTAGAGTCTGCTTGCTAGCTTCAGATCCAACAGGCACCACATGGTCCGTGTCCGCACTGTGTAAATTCTCTTACCCTCGCAAAGAGGGTGGCAGCACCCAAAGTGCTTATTGGGAATATTGCCAGGCCAGGCTCACTCCTGCCCTTTGCCTGTGAGACTGGCACTTGCCATGGGGCTAGGCGTGCTCCAGAGACTGTACAACAGCTTAACAGTGTCGATGGCGGCAGAACCCGTGCCAAGCTGACGCTTAATTCACTACTATACACTACATGCAATTATCGCCTGCAGAACAGTTTTCCTTAACACCAAAATACTTAATTTAAGAAGCCAAAATAAGAAGTAGTGCATTGAACTTCAGTCTGACACTCCAGAATGTCATATCACTGGGGAAATTAAACTAGAGTTTGTAATTTTGAAAAATACAATCTTACTATCTGAGCTCACTCCATGCTCCCTTATGTTTTTAGTACATCAGACACAGCAGTCTCTTTCAAGCATCTTGTCTCATCCTATTTTAGTGTAACAGTAACAGCTTTTGGAGTTTCTTTGATGTGCTACATGACCTCTTAAAAATGAGACTAACCCATTCTCACTGCAATAGAGACATCGCCATCTGCCTCTTCCACATGTCCATTGTATGCTCTCGCAGTGTTGCTCGCTCTTTTAATAGTTGTTCTGCATAAACAGGGTAGGCTCCAGTATTACATCGAAAAATTTCATGTTTACATTATAAAGAGTCAATTTTTGAAGCGGCTTCCACACAACAGAGCCATCTTTTTCCATTTCATTTCTAAACATGCTTCTTATGTGCTAAATAACTCACTGACCCTTTGTAATTTCTGCTAATTGTCCTCCTGAATGACCATGTCCGAATACAGTACAGCCTGCCCTTTCAGGGGCATAAATATTTCCATAATTTCCTTGTAAATGTGCTTTGCTGTATTTCAAATATAAATCAGTGGCATATGAGACCAATCTGTTATCCCGAATTGCTGCCTGCAGCTCCTGCAGACACTGGGAGGTGTCTCATGTTGTTATTTGTTTTCTTTCATACAGTTATTGTCCAGAACTTGAAAGAGAAACTTGTTTGTGGACAGAAGAGATTTGTCTTATTGTTACAGGACCTCTTTCTGCTGTGGAGCTGGCAGGAGACCTGCATCACTATGTTCTGAAATTGATATAAACTCAGGGTATGCCCATCACAGACAGGGAGATCCCTCACCTCACAAATGATCCTTGTTGGATGGATGACACTTATTTACGACTCAGCCTGGTTTCTGTACTTGTTTTTTCATTGGAAGCTATGAGTCAAGTGAAGCTTTCGGGTAAAAATCTCTTATTATAATCTTATTTTGATGATACCCTATTTGGAAATATCCAAGCTATCGGGTATAAATCGTTGTTAACAATGAGAAGGAGCGTTTGTCTACCCAACACTCAAAAGAAATGTATCATATGAGGTTGTTATTATTTTCCACAGTTTCTTGTATTCTGTCTGTTTGCCCCGTGCTTTGGCCTTGGCAGACCAAGAGCTTTTCTCCTCTGCCCCTTTGGATCAGAAATGTGTGCAGAGCAGAAATATCTCACTGTCTGATGGAATACCATGCACTCAGGGTAAGGGTACAGATCTGTCAGCACAGATGCAGCTTTGCTTTCCCTTAATTTTTCCCCCTCTGAAATTCAAGCGCTGAAAGAGACTCCAGATGCTAGCATGAGCCCGAGAGCTCCAAGGGCAGGGGAAACTGAGTTCTGCGCGAAAGAGAAAAGCTCCATCGGGCACGTTTAATCTGTGTAGGTCAGTGCTGCCCTAGTGCATTTCTGTGGAGTGTTTTGTGTTGCATTATACCACGGTATTGCTTTTGGAAACAACATCCGATGGTGAGTGTATGCGCATGTATTTCAGGAGGGAAACTAAGTGAAGTGCAGGCTAAGACTTGGGGCCCAATGTGGCTGAAGGATGCCGTGGCCCTTGGGACCCCGTCCGGGGCTGGTGCTCTGCCGGACACTGGTGCCCTGTCCCACACCGCTGAGCACTCCCTCCCCATCAGCAGCCCAGCACCCTCATCTGAGACCAGGACATGCTTGCATGTCTGTGCTGTCACCAGGTGACGAGCACGAGGGCCAAGTCAGTCTGAAGCTTCAACAGGTATTGGTGGCTCTGCTGGATCAAAGTTCACAGGGGAATTGCCTCCAAGGATCCATGTATTTAATTATCCTATTAATTTTACATTATCTGATGTAATATTTTGCAAGAAAAAACTAAATTTCCAGAAGGGTTCATTTTTACAGTGCTTTGGTCTCCTTCTAGTTCAGTACAACAGAAATTAGCTGTTGGGTTGATTGGGCTGCTTATTGCAATTTCAGATTTAATCCGATTTTGCTATGAATTATTAACCACTAACTTTGCTGGACGCCTACCTAGAAATTGTCTTCCTCTAATGAAGAAAGATTCCACATTTTTTCACATCAGGTCAATCAAAATGGTTTAAATTTTCAGTGTAGCTTGTTCATAAAATAAACTTATAAATAAGCTACAAACCAAAAAGTTGTTTTTCTTGTCTTCATTACACTTCATAACAGAATTTGTGCAAACTCTTCCTTTATGACTTTAACTAATGACTTTACAACTTAGAACTAATCATTCTCTGTTCCTTCTGGTGTCTATCAGAGAAGCATGCCATAAACTAAAGGATTTTTGGTGCTGTTTCCTCTTATATAGAACGAATTGTTACATTTCTACGAGAAGTGAGACTGTGGCTGTATCTTCTGTTTCTTCTCTTTCTTTATATCTAAATGTCTTTGTGATATTTTGACAGTTCATTGCTAAGGAAAAAAAAAAGTAATATTTAATTTTTTTTATACTGAATCTCTAAATGAATTGATTTTGCCACTGAATAACTAATGGTGTGTCTGGAAATGTACTCTTTTCTTTCCCTCCGGTCTTCTCGCAGTTGTGAGAAGGATTTGTTCTCCATTTCCCAATCCAAAAATATCTGAAAATCCTTGGATTTTACCACGGTAGTTACATGTCCACAGGGATCCAGTAACAATGTAGTAGACCTATTTGAGAGGAAGATACGGTTTCATATTAAGCTGTAGTAGATATACACATATATTTGTATGTGTGTATAAGTATATATATGTGTGTATATGTATGTACACAGTCAAGAATAGCAGTCTAAATGAGGTCTTTCTGATTCCTTTAATCTTAAAAAAAAATCTTATATTTGCATTTAAATGTTTCAATTTTAAGCTTTTCTTTCCTGAAATAACACTAATTTGAGAGTTGCCATATTCGGTCAGAGTTGTTTCGCCAGTTCAACACCCTATCTTCAGCAGTGGCCAGCAGTGACTGTATCAGAGGAATCTTTCTTTCTAAATAGAAGCACATGCTGGTTTTAAGTTGAATTAAAATTTCCTTTTAAATTTAAAATTATTTTTAGATTTTAAAGAACATTTAAATTAAATTTTAAATTTAAACTCATTAAACTTAAACTCATTAAATTTAAACTCCTTTTAAATTTAAGTTTCCTCTAATTTCATGGTTGTGTGCACATTCAGTTTATTATAAGATTGTAATGTAATGGTATACAGTAAGTGTGAAAGGAATTCAGACTTTTTAATAAACCTCATTGTAGCAAAAAAATGAAGTGCTAATTACACTTAGCTTTCCATCAAATCGTTATCTAGCACAACTTTGTTTTGTCAGCAGAAAAGGGTAATATTCCTCCATGACATGGAAAGTATTTCAGAAAGTCTCTTTGTTTGAAATAGGAGTACAGATGCTTCCATCAAATTTCATTATTTATTACTGTTTATTATTTGGAGTATGGTTGCACTCAGCATTGAGGCCCTGGCATTTATGCAGAGTCTAGACTGTGTCATGCTCTCATCCTTGAGGTGAGAAGTTCCTTCAGTTCCCAATTCAGGAGCATGGTTGTCTTACACTCTCTGGTAAGCGTCTGACCGCCATTCATTCCCCGGAGAAGCTGGTAAGAATAAAGAATGTGGTTACTTGAAATCGCAGAGCAAGCCCACAAAATAATCCACAGAGACTGAACAGTTCTGTTACAGGATAGAGAAACAACTGCAGCAGCACTGGAAATTGAGGTTTTCGTATAGGAAGTTATAACTGGGATACGCTCAAAGCCTAAGAATATTTCTCTGCAAATATTCCTGATGTAGATGATTGCTCAGAAAGTCTATGGACGGCAGATGCTAGCCCAGAAGAAGGAACATTTTTAAAATTTCTGTTTCGTGTGGTTTGTAACAGCTGTTGAATTATTATCAGTCATCAAAAAAAAATCAAACTAAGGTTTGGACAATAGTTTTCCTTCCATTTCTTGCTGTTAATGCATTTCAGAAGAAAGCATGTTAACTTACACTGGACTTAAACTAGCCAGAACAAATACTGCAGATATTTGCAATCGCTCCAGTGCAGGGGCATCAGGCAGCAGAGTGGGGGATTGCAGCGTACAGGGGGTTTCCTGAGGCGGGGAAGCCCCGGTGGAACTCAGAGACCCGCTGGGAGCCGGCAGCTCACATGAGAGCGGCTGAGGAGGCCTGGGCAGGCCCAGGAGTAATGTCGGCCGCCCCCCACTCCCATAAAAAGCAGCCCTGGGGAGCGCTGGTGACCAGGAATACTGCCAACATGTCGGGCAAACAGGGCCTCGCACATCAGCCAGGGCGTCCGTGTGCGCGGGAGGGCGCGCGGGGAGGGCACCTCTTCGAAGGAGGGGCGTTCCGCTGGCCGAGTGGGAGACCTGAAGTACACATAACCCAGCAACCGGGCACCGTTCTGTGACCATCGGCACAGGTCAAGGGCACCCATCCCTCAAGGCAGAATGGTGGGCGCTTGTCTGAGAGCAAAGGCTTCAGCTCCGGCTGGGGGGTCTGCACCATCTACCCCAGCGGTGGCCCCTGCCTCCACGCAGACGGAGCTGCTGCAGGGAGAGGCTGGGGCGCAGGCGCCC
>NW_009227598.1:0-275 GCF_000690835.1 Fulmarus glacialis | reverse complement strand
AGGGTCTGCCAAGTTTCGTCCAGTCCACTGACTGTTATCTGCTGCTGTTGTTTCACGTGGGTGCCCGAGACACAGCCAGGAGCAGTCTGAGGAGTATCAAGAAGGATTACAGAGCCCTGGAAGCTGTGGTAAGGGATTCTGGAGCACAGGTAGTTTTTTCATCAATCTGTTGGAGGGACAACACAGCAGGGCCTAAGCAATCCAGGAGGTTTCTGGAATGAGTTGATGATAACTTCCTTCTCCAATTGGAGCCAACGAGGAGAGGTGCTATGCTG
>NW_009227597.1:0-7417 GCF_000690835.1 Fulmarus glacialis | reverse complement strand
TGATTCTATGATTCTATGATTCTATTACTTTGTCCCGTTTCTCTGTTACTCTAGAGGTGAGATTCATCTTTGGCTTGTAGACATTTATGTGTTTAAATATAGGATGTACATGTAAGCCAGCCATCTAAGCCCCCACTCTAGTCAGTGGAGAGCAGCCCACGCGTGGGTGCCTAGTGCTGCTTGGGATCCCGTCAGGTACCCAACTGCTGTTCCAGAGAAGCATGGAGCTTCCTCCAGGTCCTGTACTGCCCTCCTACCTGCCCCATGCTGAAGTCTTCAGGGCATCTCAAATGGCATTAAACATCAATGCTTGGGGAACTGTAGCAGCCTCTAGCTCACAGGCAGACACAACCAGAGATCTGGAGTTGGGAGTCTCCAGTCCAGAGCTGAACCCACCCTAGATGATCCCTAAGGAGTGAAGAGCAGCTCTGCGGCAGGGCTGAGTTGCCCCAGTCCCAGCTCAGCGGGTGTTAGAGGTGCAGAGTTTCTCTCTGGATATTCTCACTCAGAATCCTGCATTGGCTCAACTCAAATCTAGAATTCCTCTGTTAGCTCCATTAACATTAACTTTAGATTGCAGTATGTATTCACCGTCAGGAGACACCACTATCTACAGTAACCTGGGATATGGTCTCCTGAAATGCAGATTTCTCTAACTGTGCACCAAGAGCTGTAGCAAGGGCAGGGTGAAAGGGACACCTCCCTCAGGCAGCCTCCGAGGGTTTCAGGAGCTCCAAATAGGGGTCTTACCTCTGCACCCCTCTGCCTGCTGCTGCCATCACCCATGAGGAGGGGCTGCGGGTCAGCAGCAGTGACAGCCAAGCCTGGTGGGGATGGGGGTTAATGGGGGCTTTATCTGTACTAGGGTAATGGATGAGGGTGGCCCCAGTGCCGAAATACATCAATTCATGTTGGTGTATACCACTGGAATTTAATGTTTTAATAAAAGCAGTAGTGCTGCTCAGCCCTGACGGTGTGCGGCTGCTGAGAAATCACACTGAGCCTACGACTAACGCTGCTCCTCCAGTGCAGCACTGATTAGTAGGACCTTTCTCATCCAGAGATCTTAATGGTTAAACCCAAGAACAAAGAAGAAAGAGAGATTTTCTTTCTCAATTGAGAGAAATGTTTATGTTGATTCAGGATAGTAATTGCTGAGTTCAGTCATTTTTCAACATTGTACTTGCAGGTATTTGCAAGGTCAAAAAGCAAAAGCAAAGCTAAACTATTAAGAAGGAGGGAATCTTTGTTGCCATTTCTTTGATTATGCATGCAGCTGGGATTGTTTCTACAGGTTTTCTTTCTATAGGAACAGTCACTTTTTAATAAATCTATTGTTCTTGAATTTTAATTCAGCAAATTTTATTCAAAGCAGAACCATGGTCTGTTGTTTATGAGTTCTAGCACCATCTCATAACTCTAATACTTGAGTGAGTTGTTTTCAATAGCTTTTTAAGTGACACGAGCAAAATCTATCAATCCGTAATATAATTTCTGAAGCTTACCTCAGAGACAAATGTTTGTTTTCCATGTAAACACTTTAATTTGGGAGTGCACAAAATTGTGTGCTGCTGGGTTTAGATTAGAGCAAGAATTCCCAGGGATTGTGTGTGTGTGTGTGTGTGTGTACTGAACACCGCCACCAGCAACACGAGTGACAGCAGCTTCCAAGAGGCCAAATCACACGGTGCGTAGAAACTGTTTCCTACCACTCACTCCGTAAGGATGGTGTAGGACATGGTGCTTCGTGTTCCTGGCAAAGATCATTTCTCTGTCTTGGACTGGCTCTCCAGAAAGTTCTCTGAGTAAGAACATAAAAGCAAACATACCAGATCAGTCCAAAGCCAGAAACGGATGTCTAGGCAAAAGCACAAGAATAGGACAAGCACACACATCACATCTTAGGGGTCTTCTCCAGTCATTTGCAGCTTATGAGCTTCATAAGTTTTACAATATCTGTGCATTTAGGAAACCCCAATGGATTTCTCTTCCATGAAGTTGTCAAATCATGAACGCACGTAACTTTTACCACCTGTAACCGTCTGTTGCAAGAGCTGCGCATAAGCCTCTACTTCTGGGGTGCTATAAGAATAAAGTAAATTATCTTACCTCTCCTGGAACTTTTGGTATTTTTTTAAGTTAAGTGGGTTCAAGTGGCTGGATATCCTGAAAGCACAAGACCTTATTCTAGACTAGATTTGATATTCTACTAAAAAGCCAGAGTAACGGCAAAGATGCTTAATCTTGAGATAGTTGGGGTTTTTTGTCCTTCAAGAAATGAGATTACACTAATGGAAGCAGTTTAGCACATAGTGGTTTAGACATAAAATTATTGTAGCACTATATAATGCATATGTCCTACATCCAGGTGAAAGCCCTGGTGGTGAACTGCAGTGCTCCAGTAAAGACAGTTCAGTGCAATTACAAAGCTGTACTCCGACATCCCCTTCTTCACTTTTCTGACCAAAAAACATTTGCAAAAATGCAAATACGGAGCAAGTAAAACAAATCAAAACAGAGAAGGTTGTGTGATTATGTGGGAGAAAACCAAAGTCAGTGAAGCTCCTGCCCTGGCTGACTGGCGGATCAGCCCATGTCGGGAAGCTGTCATGCCTATGGAGGAGAGGGATAATAAGGTAAAAATTGTGGACAAGCCCACTGCATAAATATCACGGTGTGCTGTAACTGGCCACCGCTTACAGACCATGAACGTGGCTCTGGTTTGCTGAGAGGAGTGCCCGTTTCAGGCACGGCCAAGAGGAGCACTTGCTGCAGGCACTTGGTGCACTCCCACCAGTTGCAGAAGGCATCCAAAGCTCCTGTTTTACACAAGTGATCTGTATCGGCAGAGAGCCCAGATACATGATGTGGAGGAGAACTAAAAAAAAACATTTGTTTGTTTCTACCCATGAGCACCAGAGCAGGAAAAGGCAGAGACTAACACTTACCTGAGCAGTAAACCTGGTCACAAAAATGCAGTTGTAACATTTTCCATCTTAGAAGTTGCTAATTCACAAAAATCTGAACATTTCATTGTGATGATGAAAAAAACCTACAACCCCTAAAATAATTTATTTTAGAAAAACTATAAAACAGGGTTAGCAGCAGCCTGTTTATACTGTTTAGTACAGCGCTGCTCAAAACAGGAGGTCCTGCATTATGGATCTCTGACATCTTCCTAAGCAGAAAGGAACAAAATGTTTTTAAAGGTAATGTAACAGAAATGTGTATGCAGAAGAATGCTTTTAAAGGCTTTAAATATGTATGTAAACAGAGGGTTGACCTCTAGTTTTCCATGAAAATTGCCACAGCTGTTTTCTCCAGAAGGCTTATTAAAATTGCATCTTTCTTGGAGAAAGATTAGGTTTGTTCTTATCCTGATCAGATGATATCAGGTGACGTAAATTGATACAAAATCCAATGCTTGGATCAATACTGTGATAATAATGCTAAGAGAACTGAAAAAATGGATAAAAGCATCACTCTCCACAGAAATGTTGATTCACTGACCATCTGTCTTACTTCAGTTAAGTGCTTCACCACTTTAGCTTGGCATTAGACAAGGCAGCCCATAAATTAAATAACTGAAGTCATACTATAATTCCTGGCTACCCTGGTCTATTTTTTTCAGCTGTCAACATCTAAAATGTCACATGTATTTCTTTTTGGATACAGAGTGAGCATGTGCCAAGTCCTGCCTACTCATCTTAAGCATGAACACAGACAAGTAGCAATTATAGTCTTGGTTTCTATTAGTCACTCAAACCAAAATAAGAGCTCTTCAGAGTTTAAATGTGTGCATTAAATATATTTCTATTTATTTGCTTAAACAAATTCACTTGACATGTTAGAGGACTGTGCCCATATTCTGCACTTGGACAGCAACAGAAGCAAGAGAACCCATTAAGAACTTTAAAATATCACAATAAAAGGTTCATTTTTACAGGCCATTAGGATTCCATTAGTCTCATGTATTTGTTTCCAGGCTGCCCTCAGACTGAAAAGCAAGTATCTAATTGGATGCTTTCATTAGATTAAAAAAAAAAAAACAAAAAAAAAAGCAATATGGTTTTAACAAAGAGAACACAGTGGATGGCTGCCCACTCAACCGGAAGGCTGAGAAGAAGCTCAGAAGACATTTCTGATAAACAAATATTGCAATGAAGTGACCAAGGTTATATTGTTAATTTTTGAGTATAACAGTAGCTGTTGACATATTTTTCACCCTCATTGTCAGCATAAGGAAGCTATACTAAAATACAGGAGAGAAAAGTTTACATTATTTTCCTAGATGACAACATTTTCATGTTGATCGCTTAAATAACACCAGTGAATGGCCTAGATCAGATGCCAAAATAAAAGATTAAAAGGTTGCTGCTGGAGGCACCAAAGCCTGAGGCTCCAGTCCAGCAAAGAACATAAGCAGTTGATTAAGAAGAAGGTCAAGTTTAAGCCTTCTCATCTTCAGCAAGCCGCACAGGTCTGTGCCTGGTGGGATCTAAGTGCGCTCCTGCAGTTCAGCACGTGCTTAAAGCCCTCGTTTGGCAAAGCATGACTTATGCAGAAGACATGCAACCTGTGCAGAAGTCCTTGCTGTCAAGCCCTCGGTGCTATTGTTAGCTCACACAAGCAAGATTTTAACAAGCCGCCCGAGCACGGGCTGTATCTTTATGCACTCTGCACCCATACGAGTAGGCTTAAAGGTGAGCTCGTTAACAGACAGAGAGAAGATTTTGTGTGTTATCGAAGTGTGACTGTGCCAAGATCCCAGGGACCAAGAACAAGGCAAAATGCTAAAAGACGTTGGTAGTACATACAGTCAACGGGAATACTTACAGCTGTATGAGCCAATGAAAAGATGTTCTGGAAAGAATAGAAGAGATATCTTTTAGAACTTAATCAGTCTCCTGTAAGGTTAGCATGACATCTTTTGGGGGGAACAAGTTTCCCTCTCTAGAATAGCAGAGGGTACTACATCTCCTTTTGAGGCCCGCGGAAGCTGCTGCAGGCAGGCAGGAA
This sequence comes from Fulmarus glacialis, assembly GCF_000690835.1. Classification (NCBI taxonomy): domain Eukaryota; kingdom Metazoa; phylum Chordata; class Aves; order Procellariiformes; family Procellariidae; genus Fulmarus; species Fulmarus glacialis. The sequence goes on along the minus strand of NW_009227597.1, from coordinate 2,398 downwards.
CAGCTCTGATCATGGGCTGAGTCCTACATTCTTCAGCACGGGATAAATGCTGCGCTGGAAAAAACGTGAATGGGCCCAGAGACTGAACACTGCTCTCATTCTGCAGAAATGGTGCTTGTGGGAACAAGAGATAGAGGCTTTTTTTTGAAAAATAATAGAACACGTCAATAGATGAGTAAGAAGGAGGCAAATAAACTTTCAAAATCATATCACAAGATAACAGGAAAAAAATCCAGAAACTAACTGAGCTTTTTGGAGAAAAACAAGAATTATGATTCAGCATCAGGAGCAAAAAGTTTGGTGGTTTCCCAGTAAAAACATTTAAAATCTCACATTAACATGATACATTTTCTACATTTAACTGGTAAACATATTTTTATTTCTACCTTTGGTAGCCATAATAATTCATATAGAGTTATTCCCATGTAAGGGGTTTCTGTATTTATGCTACAGCTATGTCTAGAGAACAGTAGGTAGACAGAAAAGGTTAGAAATAAAAACCCCCAGATGTCCAGAGGAAAGAGAAAAAGGGATGTGTTATTTCAAGTTGTGGCAGTTGTTATGAAACCAGCACTTGCAGATTCTGACATCTCGTGGCATACCTGGGTAACTGCAAAACTCTTCGCTTTCTTCTTATTTTATGGGAGTTTTTTGGTTTGATTTGCTTTATCTTATTTTTGAGGAGTGCTTGGAACCAACGTTGATGTAAAGAACAATATTTTTACTAGAGGTTCTGAAGTGGGAAGCCTTAAAAACACAACAAGGTTAAGAATACAGCTGAACGTCCATCTGGGAAAGTAATATCAGGTAACTGCCCCCATTCTTATATGTGTGGCACAAAATACCTTTAATTGCACTGCAAAATACTTTAATGTTAACAATTTGTAAAATATCATATATGTAGTTTTAATATTTCCTAAATCCACAGCTTTTGATAATAAAATCTACAGTCTGCGAGTAAGAGTCTCTATGATCTTTTCTGTGTTCAGAGCATGGTATTTTAATTCTGTAGACCTCCTGACTGCAAACACCATGTTGTATTTTGGGAGTTTGCAAATCATTTCCTATTCTTGTCCATAGCATCTATGTGGTTGCCAAACTTTTGGGGCAGACCCTTCCCGTTGCCAGCCGCATGGCACAGTGTATTTGCCCACTGGCTTCCCATATGTCCCAGCATAGCAGCCATAGATCATGCTTATTCATATTAGACCCTGCATGTGGTTATCTATGGATATGTTGGTTATTGATGTGTTAGAAAGGGTTATTGATGTGTTAGGGTTACTGATGTGTTAGAAACCACAGAAGTGCCTGAGAATGGTCACGTAGGAATTAGGGCTTCTTGCCCCAAAAAGGTGGTGGGATCAATAGCCCAACTGAAGTCCACCTACACCAATGCACGCAGCATGGGCAACAAAACAGGAGGAGCTGGAAACCATTGTGCAGCAGGAAAACTATGATATAGTTGCCATCATGGAAACATGGTGGGATGACTCACACAACTGGAGTGCTGCAATGGATGGCAATAAACTCTTTAGAAGGAATAGGCAAGGAAGGAGAAACAGTCGGGTAGCCCTGTATGTTAGGAAGTGTTTTGATTGTCTAGAGCTTGACGATGGTGACAATAGGGTTGAGTGTTTATGGGTAAGAATCAAGGGGAAGGCCAACAAGGCAGATATCATGGTGGGAGTCTGTTATAGACCACCCAACCAGGATGAAGAGGCAGACGAAATATTCTATAAATAGCTGGGAGAAGTTTCACAATCGCTAGCCCTTGTTCTCGTGGGGGACTTCAACTTACCAGATGTCTGCCAGAAATACAATACAGCGGAGAGGAAACAGTCTAGGAGTTCCGGGAGTGTGTGGAAGATAACTTCCTGACACAGCTGGTGAGAGAGCCAATTAGGGAAGGCACCCTGTTGGACCTGTTGTTTGTGGACAGAGAAGGACTTGTGGGTGATGTGATGGTTGCAGGCCGTCTTGGGCATAGCGATCACAAAATTATCGATAGAGTTTTCAATTCTTGGAGAAGTAAAGAGGGGGTCAGCAGAACTGCTACCTTGGACTTCCGGAGGGCAGACTTTGGCCTGTTTAGGAGCCTGGTTGACTGAGTCCCTTGGGAGGCAGTCCTGAAGGGCAAAGGAATCCAGGAAGGCTGGACATTCTTCAAGAAGAAAACCTTTCAGGTGCAGGAGCAGGCCGTCCTCATGTGCCAAATGACAAGCTGGCGGGAAAGAAGACCAGCCTGGCTGAACTGGGAGCTATGGCTGGAACTCAGGAAAACTCAGGAAGAAGGGACAGGCAACTCAGGAGAACTACAAAGATGTTGTGAGGTTATGCAGGGAGAAAATTAGAAGGGCCAAAGCCCAGCTAGAACTTAATCTGGCTACTGCCATAAAAG
>NW_009227596.1:0-11371 GCF_000690835.1 Fulmarus glacialis | reverse complement strand
CCCGGCGCGATCGTCCGCTCCGGAGCCCTGTTTTCTGAGTTTTACCTAACTGGAAGACCCGAAGAAAATTTCAGTGTACCAAACAATGTAACTTCTTTATAGCTAACTTTCTTAGTGTCAAAATATATAAACAGAAAAAGCCAATCTTTTGAAACTTCAAAAAAAAAAAAAGATTCATGAGCTTGTTAAATACTGAGTTATAAGAAAGTATGAAAACGCAGACCACAAACAAATGAAGTAAGTAAATGAAGCTGGATAAATTTTTGTTTTTTGTAATAGAAACATAAATTCTGTTTACAACTGAAATGTAATGTTATGTTAAATATATCTATATAAAAAGTATAGCCAAATATACTACTTTGTAATACCTGATGGCATATCTGTGTATGTTCAGAATTGTGGATGACTGTGCAAGAGTTTGTTTTGAAAATATTTAAATCATGAGGTGCCTTTAATTGTGCCCTTCCATTGACAAAGACTGCAGGATGAATCAGCAGATTGACTTTAGTGTAACAGCTGTACTTTGACTAAAGAGCTGATATGGTAAGAAGTTCAGCGTGAACCTGAAGAAGCCATTGCCCCTACCTGCATGCAAGGATAGGGTTTAAAGAATGGAATTTCCCACGAAAATTGGCTGCAGGTGACCGAAGAGGAGGATATGGGCTAATCTTATTCAGCCATATGGGACACTGGGCCAGTGACATGAGGCGTCAGAGGAGCAAAAGGAGTCATATTGTAGGACCAATATCCTAAGTGAGTAAACTGAGAGAAGGTGTCTAATTCAAAGAACACACTATAAAACATGAAAAGGAACACAGATGAGAAGGAACCTGGACAACTGTGTGTGACCAAAGAGTAATTCAGAACAGTGAAGAAATTGAAAGACGGAAGTATATGAAATATTATTTTTCTGTGTCTGTTTTTGTGTGTGTGTGTGTTTTAAAAAAAGAATTGAGACCAACTAAGGCAAGAGGGAAGAGAAAGAAGAAAAGAGAAGGAAAAATAGCTAGCTATTCGAATATGTGACTGACAACGCAAAAAAGCATGTGATGGTCAGATTTGAAGTTGTAATTTGGTAATAATTTAGTATCCTGTTACTGTTCTGAATTCATGAGACTGCTATTTAGGCAAAGAAATAACATTAGGTGTTTTTATGACTTTAATGTCTTTTATAACACCTTCTCATGTATTCTTGCCTTCCTTCTTGATTATCTAAATAATATTCTGAAGCCTGCACTGCAAACACATTTGCATTTTCTAAGAAATCAAATGAATCTGTCATGAGAGTAGGAAACAGCATCAAGGTAATTGCCACAGACTCAAATATAAACTTGCTTCTTAGATGCCATATTTCATTCTGATTCGGCAAGACACTTTACCATGCTTAACTTCAGGCAAATTGTGTTCTCCTAGCAAATCAGCAGTACCCATCACCTTCCTCAGGTAAAGGCATGTACTCATGTACCTTTGCTGATTTGTGTTCTAAATGCTGTAGGGATGTTAATGAATATGAACTCATATTTATTTCCACCCTGAAGACCTCCCTATGAACTTGGGGACAAACATTTTAGCAGGGCCTGTTGCGACAGGACAAGGGGTAATGGTTTTAAACTAAAAGAGGGTAGATCTAGACTAGGTGTAAGAAAGAAATTTTTTACAATGCAGATGGTGAAACACTGGAACAGGTTGCCCAGAGAAGTGGTAGATGCCCCATCCCTGGAAACATTCAAGGTCAGGTTGGTCGGGGCTCTGAGCTGAGATGTCCATGCCCACAGCAGGGGGGTTGGACTAGATGACCTTTAAAGGTCCCTTCCAATCCAAACTATTCTATGATTCTATGATTCTATGAACCAAGAAGGGCTTCTGCTTTTTTTTTTTTTTTTTTTAGCAGTATCCTTTTTTAACTCTGAAACCCAAATGGTTTTAATTCACAAGAAATCACAGCTATCTCATCTCTCAAGATCTGCATTCCAAACACACCGTCACCTCGGAATCTGTTGAAATTGCTAAAGAGAGAAAAACCCAAACAGCTCCACAATCAAAAAGCATCCTTCCCACTGTGACTGATTAGAGTTTTTGAGTGATTGAACTTGGTAAGCACTGTTCTACCCGTGCTGTCAAAGAAAACTTAACAAATGAAGGTATTAAATTTAATTTTTCTTCTAATTAGATAATAGTGATACTTCCTTACACTGCAGCTGGTCTCTTGTTGCTCCTTTACTTGGTAAAAATAGACTACTTACTCATTTTGATTTCCACAGTGGTCTTGTCCTTTGTTTCCTGTGCAAGAACATTTTTTTTTTAATTGCTGTTGATCAATGTACAAAAGCTGTCTGTCTAGTGCCTGTAAGAAGAAAATTGTGAGGGGGTTTATTTTTGCTTTGTTTTTGTGTAATTGGAAGTGTCAGCCTATAAAAAAAGGTCAGATGGTTTGGAAGTTGAAATGGAGGGAAGCAAATATGGAAAAAAGTAAAGGATATTCATTCCTAGTGCCCAGTAGTATGGTGGTAATTACATGAGTCCACAGGAGACCAAGATGATAAAAATAAATGCCTGCCTGAAACTTCAGCTTTCCTGGATTGAGGATGAAAAATGGCCTTAAGGGAGTATGTGAAATTCTTTAAAGGCTGTCACAGCTCTGAACATGACATAGTTTCTGCTGCACACGTTTCTTTCAGAAACACTGAGTTGAAGTTGTAGAGACAACAAAAAAGGATTAGTGTGTGAAGCAACTGTAAAATCTTCAGAAATTATTTAGCCTACAGTATTTTCAAGATAGTTCTCAGAGGAGATTTCTGATGTATCGTGCTACTACAATATGAAGTTAGTTCAGTGCAGAAGCAATGCTAACCTGTCTTTCACTAATCTTTCATTAACCTGTCTATGTACCACTTCAGCTGTAGTTACAGTTATAGTCAATGAAAAATTTTCTGTTTTTCTTACTGTGCAGATATTTAGCTCAGAAATGCCTCGGATTAATTCTGATGTTGACTGGTAGTTCATCCAGAGAGATTTAAGACCTTTCCCCATAAGTGTGAAAATTAAAGGGAGATTTTGTGAATAAAATTACATGAGACTTATTCTTGTTAGCTATGTACTGGCTGAATATGCTTGATTAATCTCATACAGCAGGAAATGGAAAAGGTTCTGTTATTACTAGAGCATCTAGATGTGCAATTTTAAAATAACTTCGTTTTCCTGTTAAGGAAAACAGATTTTTCCATTATTTGTGAAATATATTAGATATTATTTGTGAAATATAATACATTTATTTTTGAGTTAATATATTAACTCAAATTCATTTGGTAGTTATGAGTAATTATATGATGGTGTGTATAGGATGGGAAAATCAGAAAAGATGTAAGGATAAGGGTTACTCTTCAGGGTAAGGGATTGGGGGATACATGAGACACTAAATAATGGCTCTTATAAGGTCAAGTCCTGTCTTATTTATATTAAATCTTATTGAACAGAATATTGGCACCACAGTTCAGTTATGACAATCAGTCAGTGTTTACATCTGGGCCTAGAAAGTATTTCCCAACTTCTGTCTCAGATGTGCGTTCTGGACATCCTGAGCCTTTGGGAGTAAATAATCCTTGTGTGTGTAATTTTCCTCCTCTCCTCTGACTTTCAAATGTTGTGAAACCTATGGAAAGGAAATCCTGGATGTGTGCGCAGGAAGGAAGCATGGTATATTAGCACAGCATCAAGATAATGGAGAACACTGTTACTGCTTATATGTCAGGTTAGAACTACAGTCTACATATCCCTTTTGAAAAACCTCTTTTCACAGATTAGTGGAATTTCTGAATGGTTTCTCCGGAGTTTGACAAACTAAGAATGTATGCGGGAAAAATTGTATCCCCAAGTTAAAAATGTGGCTTTAGAAAGGAATACAGCTGACCATGCTGCCTCCAGATTTGCATTTTCTGGTTCTGGTTTGAATGGAAGTGTTGAGCTGTTTAATAATAGGCTCTGCAAGACTTCTCTGGTGGAGTGTACATTTCACTGCTTGATTAAGCAAATTGTATTGCAAATTCATTCCTCTTATCTTTCACCCCTTTTCCTTGAAGTTTGCTCAATCCTAAAATACTGGATTAGTTGCAGCGTTCTTCTTGCTTAAAATACTAGAGAGTATATTGGTGCCATTATGGCTAACTAGCAGTCTATGAATTTCCTACAACTTTTTGACTCATAATGCATGTAATGAAACATGCATCTGTAATTCTTACTCTCAAATCTACAGTAGCTTTTCCTATGTATACAGCAGCTGGCATAGCGGGCAGAGACCCATGTTTTGGCATGCATATGCACTTCCACGTCAATCATTCATCTACCTGAATTACTCAGACTGTAGAGCTGATGTCTGACTAAGGTGTCTGACTTTTAAACTGAATTTCACCTTCTAAAATAGCACTAGAAATCTATGCTCAGACCACAGCATACAAGAACATACACAGGAAAATTCACAGTTAAGGAAAAAAATACAATTGTGTTCAAACTCTTAGGAAAGAAAAAGAAAAAGAAAAAGGAGAAAGAAAAAGAAAGGGAGAAAGAAAAAGAAAAAGGAAAAGGAAAAGGAAAAGAAAAAGAAAAAAGGAAAAGAAAAAAGGAAAAGAAAAAGAAAAAGAAAAAAGAAAGAAAGGAAATAGAAAAAGAAAAGAAAAAGAAAAAGGAAAAGAAAAGAAAATGAAAAAGGAAGAAAAAGAAAAAAGAAAAAGGAAAAAGAAAAAGGAAAAGGAAAAAGAAAAGAAGAAAAGAAAAATGAAAAAGAAAAAAGAAAAAGAGAAAAAAAGAAGAAGAAGAAAAAGGACCAAGATTACTTTTAGCTCGTGGAAAACCATATTGCATATTGCTACAGCTGTAGTTAATGGTACTTTTACAGTGATTCTTTTTTTGGAGAGGACTAAGCTATGCAAGTCCTTGGCTGCCCTGTTCACCTAGCTAGAACAGTAACATTTTAGATGCTTGCATTTTCCTTTCAGTTAGAATGTAGTATGAGCATGATAACATGACATGCCATCAAATTTTGAAGTTCAGTATCTTTTTTTGGCATTAGATCCAGCATATCTAGCAAGTAAGAAACCTCCTAGAAAAGCAGAATGTACTTCTCTGGCTCATGATTTCTTCCGTTGTACTACAGTTTTGCAGTCCTTACCAGGCACAGGATTAATTACTAAGCAAAGAAAGTTAATACTGACCTTTTATTCTCCTGGGAGTACTTATTGTAGTTATTACTGTATAACCACAGAGGAGAAAACAGTTGACTTTCTCTCTAACTTCTCAGTTTATGCCATTAAATCCTCATCAGCCAGGTTAAATAAAAGAGAGATGATGGATATGGGAGTTGTGGGATGGATTTGCATAATTCAGAACTAGATTCTTCTCTCTATGTACATGGCTCATTTTAGAGCTATTCTCAATTACAAATAAATGTTAAGCTTTTCCCTTGTCTTGGCTGATGAGGAACTCCAGGGTCATCTGTTCTGGGCCATATTCAGTGCACTTCATAGAATCAGAGAGATCAGATCTTTGCCTTCAATGCATACTGCTCTTATTCATTTGTATAATGATGGGTTAAGGAATCCCAGACCAGATTTCTGCAATATGTAGGATATATAGAGTCTTTCAGTGTGAGATTTCCATGGCTGTTACCTCTCCCATGCAGAACAATAATACTCTAAGGTGTGCTAGTTCTCTTTCATCAGAATAAAGAAATGGGGAGAACTGTTCCAAAACACTGAAAAACAATTCCCCTTTAGCTTCTGTATTTATTTTTCGCTTGTTTTGCTGCTCTTGAATAAGGGAAATTGTTTATTTTTTTTCTGTTTCTTTCTCTAATTCAAATTTCTGGATAGAAATGCAAGCTACTACTTCACCAAGAAAATAGGAAAATGGTATGGTACTTATCATCATTTAAAAAATACATTTGCTCACTACTGTGATAATCCTTTGAAAACTTGAAATAAATTATCTTTTCTAGTTTGTCTTCCATTATAAATACATTACTGTGTTTTTTCAGTACTATTCAAGCATTTGAAAGAAAAATGTTTAAAAGTAGTCCTCCTGTATCCATGTTTGCATGTATGCTTGCCATGACAAGGAGTGTCAGACTCATACAACTCTGGAACACGGAATCCTGTTGCCACTCTGGAAGGAAGTTCAGAGAAGAAAAACATTTTACAAGCTCACACCAAACTGCATTTTCTCTGCTAGAGAAGGCTAAATGCAATAATGGTATTTTGTTTTGTGTATACCAGACTCCCATTTGCCAATACAAATATCAGCCATACATCTATCCGAAGACAGGGAAAATGTGCAAGAATCTTCCTTTGTAGATTCTTCCTTCTTTCTCCCTTATGGTTTGGAAATGACGTTAAATAGACTTCAGCCATATATTCTATTTACAAAAGAAAACAGAAAGAAGAATAAAACTGTCTGGGGGGTGGGAAATGGCAATATATATTTGAAAACATGTTTTTTCCCCTAGAAATTTATACATTTTGGTGAAATTTTTATTGGAAACGTTTCCCAGTTTCATAGAACAATAAAGAGCCGGAATGGGAAGAAAAGTAAGACACAAAATTTAACTGCTAGGTGTTGTTCTGGGGGTTCAGCCTTTTTTTTTCCTTTTTTTTTTTTTTTTTACTTTTTTTTCCCCCGAGTATCCTAGTACCTTTCCTATTTAAGAGTTGATTTTGTTTGTGAAAGATGCTGAAGATTTAGAACTTCATTCCAAAAGTTAAAGCAAGTCTTGAAGCCCCATGAATTAGAATTTTTATTTTCAATACAATAATTATCAAGAAAACCTCTAAATGTTCATGCTTGTCCCAGTCTCTGCCTTCTCACTTCTGCCTTGCTCTTTTCACCTGTTGTAATTCTCATTTGCTGTGTTTCAGCTGCTTCTTCTGCACCTGATTTTGCTACATCTTCTGAGGAAGACCTGATATTCAATGCCAACTTAATCACTGTCTTTGCTTCTTTTACAACTTCATATCATAAATTTCTTATTTCCAGTGATGTGTATCCGAGGAACTCCCTCTGCTTAATTTATTCTAAAATCCTAGGCAGCTCTCTTTCTTTAACGATGATCTGTAGAATAGGTTTCTAATGCCAAGCTTCTTTTTCATGCCACTAAGACACTACTTACATTTCACTTCCCTAATATATCACAAAATTTTCTCCCAATGTTTTTCCAGTTTTCCAAAATTTTGTCTCCTTCCCAAATTTATTGCATATTACACTTCCATTCCTTTCACCCTACTTTCTTCCATCTTGTTATCCTGATCATCTAATTAGTTAAAATAACAGACTATGGGATGGTAAAAGAATCACGTGTACTTTCTGAAAGTTCATAGAGACTTTTTTTTTTTGCCCTGAAGAAAACAATCTTATTCAAAGTTCTTTTAATGAAGATTTTCATTCTCCATGCAAGACAAATCCACTACTACAAAAATCTGCTTCTGCTTTAAATAACAGTTTTCTAAGCTCTTATCATTGGCTATAGAATCAAGCTATTCCAGATTCTATCTTTCTCTATTCAAATACAGTGATACAGCTTTTTCACATAGATAATTCTGGAGAAAAATCCACTGGGCATATGAATATTAACACTATAATTAGATAGATTGATATGAATGACAGTGGGCTTTTTAATGCTTTATATGCAACATTTAATATACAATGAAATATCAAAATTATTGCCATTAATCTGAATGCAAAATGACTGAATTCATAAGAAACTAGCTTTAGTTCATAAGTTCATAAGGAACAAGCTTTAGCCTTCACCACATTTTACACATATCAGCTTTATCCTTCAATTTGCCACAGGCATTTTTTTTTTCACATATCATTACAAAAAAAAAACCCCAACAATTAGTTCTGTTCTTATTTCACGAGACCATTCTTATCAGTGACATACAAGCTTTGTTACCTTTTACTTTCTCAGTTGATGAGCTGAATTTATATTTCTGTTTTTTAATAAAACCTAAGTTTGATTCTTAAAAGATTGATGTAAGAAAATAATTGAGATCAAAACCCAGAATATTTCCAGAATGTCATATTCAAAGTAATTTTTAATTACTACTACAGTGAAAGTATTCATCTAAAGTGTCCATATTTTCTATAGTTTCATATATGATTTTGAAAACTTGTGTCAGAATCTACTCATGGAACTTCCTTTCCTTTAAATCAGTTTTGTAAACCAAGCCTAACTCAGCAATATGAAGATTGAAATCTGTTTGTTTGCTTGCTTGTCAAATATTTTAAGAACTGTGTGAGGCTTGAAAGAGTCAGAACAATTTTGTTCAAAAGCTAAAATCCATACAGATTTTAGAAGACTCCATTCTAATTTACCTAAAACTTCTGGTTACTTAACTAGAGCCAAAAGAACTAATAGAAGTCTAGACCTTACAACATATCAAGTATGTCCTGAATAAATACTTTGAAAATGTAGTTGGTACAGCCTGAATATCTCTCAAGCTCAGGAGTAGCTAATTTTTATGATTATCAACACAAAGGTTTGCTTTCAGAACTCTTCAATAACAAGGACGAAAACATTGTCCTAGTGTGTGATAGATCTGGAGTTTTATGAACCTTTTGCAAAGTAATTTGTTGTGGAGATTTTTTGCATTGAGGAATAAACACTAGATAGTCTTCACATTGCACTTTCTTTTTTGTTTTACAGATTCCCAGTTTTTATCTCACCCATTTTGGTCAATAGTGTTTTCATTAGGACTGATACCTTCACTACATCCAGCATGTGAAAAAAACCCATTGTGTTTCCCGTCTCTTCTAGGAATTTGGGTTCCTGATGATCTAACCACCCAGACAATCGTGACAATGTCCCACCCAGAACCCAACAATAATTAATGTTGTAACTGTTTATATATACATATGTATCTGAAAGCATGAGTGCTTCCAGTCTCTCATCTTTAATTTTGGAGTATGTTCCACAAGTCAGTTGTGTCATTTAATTCCATTGATTTACAACTATCTATCAGTTTTTTCTACTCCACTGCTCCCAAAGTCACATTTGGCCCATCTACATATCAGTCAGTCATATCCAAGTCTTAGCCCTCTGTCTTACATCCCATTGTTATGTTTTGTTCTGCCAAAGATTGCTATAGTCTACCTTATGTATAGGCCAAGGTCACATATCCAGCACGTTTTCTGCAGTCACTATATCATGGATTATGATTTAGCCAGCCAAGGTCATTCTGCACACAATAGAAATAATATGAAAATTTAAATCTTATGAGGTCCAATTATAGGAAAATTTATTTATGGGATTATGCTGAAGTTGTCCTCTGACTTCAACAAAATCTTTTTTTTTTTCCTGTGGAAAGTTAAATGACATGCATTAAGATCTCATGATTAATTAGTGAATACTGAAACTGTCTTATTTAGGTGTAAACGGAGTAGTATTGTGTAAGCTTTAAAAAGAAAAGTCAGAGTTTAATTTGAAAAAAGTCCCCAAATGAACGATAAAGACATAATACGCAGGAGGATAACTAAAGAACAAAGAAATATTATTCTTTATAGTCTGTCCAATGATTTAAGAGAACATCTAATGTTCAAGTTCTCAAAACTGTATATAAGACAATGAGAGATTAATTTTGGAAAAGGAGTTTGGATCCAGAGGATCCAAAGAACAAAGAGGAATCAGGTTCAGTTAGAAATTTCACAGTTATCTTCCCTGTCTGGCATGTGCAGCAATGGCAGAAACCTGAATCTGATTTTACATTCTGAGTTTTAGATCTTGATTGAATCTTACTGTAGCTAAAGCTGAAGGTTCCTACAACTGCAGTGAAAATGATTGAATATAAACTTGGTTTGGACAAACATTCAACAATTATCTTTAATTCCAGGCACCTAAGGACAGAAAAGGAAAAAATATGGCCTTTTCTCTTCTCTCAAAGGTCATGAATTAGTTCACACAAGTTAACAGTCTCAGTACGCTTTCCTTCTGATAGGGTATCTGTTAACACCAGCCATGCAAAAATATGAAAAAGTAGCACCTAAATATGTTGAAGGGTTGTCTTCATCAGAAAAGTGATCATGTAAAAGAATTTTTTTTTCTTATATAACTCACTGGGTGCAGCTACATACTTTACTGAGTATGTTGGCAGATTAGGGAGGCACTCTGGCAAAAGTGTCTGGGACGCTTACCTTGCTTGTGCACCATCAATAAAAACCATTAACCAAATTCCGACTGCTGAAACTCTATGTTTGGTGATATGTGAGCTGGTAAAATCCCAGACTGGATTTGCAGAGCTCAGTGTTAGCAAGCACGTCTGCTTTTGCTTGTAAAGTGTGAAGATTTAATCTGGAAGTCAGGGATAAATGAACATACAAACTCAGTATGCCAATGTACAATGCACCATTTCATAGAAGGACTAGGAATAACACTTAGTAAGGTATCATCACAAAAGGGAAATTACAGAAACCTGGATCTTGTGAGACCTGTTCACTTTTGATTTTAAGTATCCAGGGACCTCCTTAAGTTAACTCCAGCTGATATGATCTAACAGGCAAAACACAATTACCAGTTTCTTCTGAAAGAGAAATTTATTATTACTATTTTTTGTTCTAGAAAAAAAAAGCAGCAAAAAAGTAGTCATAGAATCATAGAATATCCTCAGTTGGAAGGAACTCAGGAGGATCATCAAGCCTGACTCTTGACTCCACACACAGGGCAACGTAAAAATTAAACCATATATCTAAGAACATTGTCCAACTACTTCTTGAACACTGGCAGGCTGGGGGTCATGACCACTTCCCTGGGGAGCTTGTTCCAGTGCTTGACTACTTGTCAGTAAAGAATCTTTTCCTAATATCCAATCTGAATGTCCCCTGATGCAACTTTAAGCTATTCCCTCGCGTCCAGTCATGGGACACCACAGAGACCTCCCTCTTCTCTCACCCCTCAGATAGCAACGTGGTCACCCCTCAGTCTCCTCTTCCCTAAGCTGAACAAACCTAGTATCCTCAGCCACTCCTCATAAGTCATGCCCTCTAGTCCTTTCACCACTTTGTTGATCTCCTTTGGATACATTCTAGTATATTTATATCCTACTTACATTGTGGAGCCCGAAACTGCACGCAGTACTCAAGGTGAGGCTGCACCAATGCTGAGTACAGTGGGACAATCACTTCTTTTGACTGGTTAACTATGCTGTGCTTAATGCACCCCAGTTTAGGCTTGGCCCATTTGGCCTCCAGTGCACATTGTAGACTCACATTGAGCTCACCATCAACCAAAACCCCCAGACACCTTTCTGCAGGGCTGCACTCCCAGCTCTTGTCCCCTAGTCTGTACTTACACCCAGGATTACACTTCCCAGGTGCAGAATCTGGCATTTGTCCT
>NW_009227595.1:0-1566 GCF_000690835.1 Fulmarus glacialis | reverse complement strand
CTTTGCCTTTTCCCTTGTCGATGTAGGTACTTATCAAAAATATATTAATTCGTTTCACAGCCTACCAGTACAACTAGGAGTCATCCAAGTAACAGTGATATCTGAGGTAAGTAATAGGCTGGAATACTTGATACTGTCTCCAGCATTAAAACTGGACTGCATGCAACACAGGACGCTTGTTTCTGATGACTAACATTGGTGGAGGCAATGAAGGAAAACATTTATTTTCAGTCTCCTTTCAAACCTGATCTTTCTGCTTCCCAGGAAGACCTCTGTGTTGTCTCAGTGTAACCATCAGAAAGCTAAATGCCTGGAACATGCTCAGTGCTCTCTTTATTGTCAGAAGAGACAAGAGGCACATTCCTAGAGGGATTCATCCAATTTTAAGGTAAGTTGGCTTATGCAATGAAAATACCCATATGTTCCTCTGAAAAGGGAGGCACCCTAAACCTCAGGATGGAAGAATACCATCATAGATAAAGTAGGACAAAGTAGGAGTATATACTGGAGTCATTAGAACTGACTTATAAAAGCCATATGAAAACCTGAAGTCTACTTCTATTCTCTAATGTAGTGATATTCTTGTCCTGTAAGGTAGCCTAGAGAAAAAAAACAGGAGAAAGAGTGAAAAAGTTCTATAAAAGAATACTCATTCTTGAGAAACAGGAAAAGGAAGGAAACCTTCTCTAGTGGGAATGAGCTTCTCACGTCGTGGGCCCTCTGCCCCGTGCTATCAGACAGTAAACATCCATTACTACCGATAGCCACAAAGTGACAGCTTTCATTTCTGATCCACTCCCTTCGTTTTGAAGATGAAAGGGAAGGTACACAGAAGAAAAATGAGAAGTAGGTCCTATGTGGCTATTGACAGACAGAAAACTGACGAAGCATGAGCTCAGTCAATGAATTTCATCGGTAATAGGTAGGACAGGAACTCTGCAGAGACTGGGGGTACTAAGAAGAAGGAAAGACGGCTCGGAAGGGGTTGGCCACTGTATGACCCATGCAGGGATGTAGCTTGTTCTGTGACACGATTTCCCATCCCTGTTCATAGATGTATAACTGGTCATGGCAGGGGAGTCCCCAGAAAGTAGGAGGCCCTGCTGAGAGGAGCATCTAAGAAGTGTCTCCACTTGTGTCTTTGTGACAGCTACTGTTTTGGCTGACACACTGCGGGCTGAACCAAGACACCCTTGTCACTTGAAGTAAATACATACATAAAAACAGAGTTCCTGTGGTTTCAGCTAAGGAAACAAAGATGCCTGCTGAGATTCTAACAGTCACACAGCATCTGTGGAGTAGGTTTGTCATACACACTATTGGGAAAGAAATGTGTCAAAGACTTGTATATCAACATCACTTCAGCCCAGGTTTTCCTACTGTTTGTCTCCTTGGGATTTATTGGCTGAGAAAGAGGACGAGCTCTAAAAACCTCATATCACAGGTGGGGTATTTTAAACCCCTTTGCAAGTCCCTGGTTGATGGAGGAAAAATCTAGATTTAAGGACATATCCATGTGGTTTTTGAACATCACTACGAAGAAATAAAGAGAAAAAATAAACCAAC
>NW_009227594.1:11327-21518 GCF_000690835.1 Fulmarus glacialis | reverse complement strand
GGGCCGGAGGGGCCGGGCCGCCCCCGACGCACTGGGAAGGGGACCCCGGGGCGCCGTCGTCTCCGCAGTGAGGAAAAGAAGCAGTCCCGGGAGCTGTGGAAAGCATCAATCCTGTTTTGGGCCGGAGGGGCCGGGCCGCCCCCGACGCACTGGGAAGGGGACCCCGGGGCGCCGTCGTCTCCGCAGTGAGGAAAAGAAGCAGTCCCGGGAGCTGTGGAAAGCATCAATCCTGTTTTCTTACGGATCTGAGCGCGGCCTACTTTAACACAGGCCGCCGCCATGTTCCTTCTCCCCCTCACAGCCAGCCGGGGCCTTTCAGCATCCCGCAGCGTAAACTCAGTGTTGTCTCTGCCAGGTCTCAACCCCTCGGCACAGCTGGACTATGTCCGTGCTATTAAAACCTCTTGGCCTCCAAAAAGGTGGCATCCAGGCTGCCCATCCCAACTCCTTTGGGAGTTGTGCCTGCCCTGTGCTGTGCCCAGGGAGAGGAGTAGCCGTGGAGGGCCAAATCCATACCTGGAGTGCTCAAAACGTTTTAATAGAAGTGATTGTGCTCGTGTATTATGTACATAGTATGTATATTAGCTGTGAAACAGTGGGTTTTGTAATATGTAGCACTGACATAGTTCCTCTCTTTTAAACACAATTTTTACCTCTTTCTGAAGGAAGCAACAAAAAGAAGAAGCAGGGGGGCCATCTAGGAAAAGGCGGTTGTGCAAAAGTCACTCCCAAACGTAAGAGATAAAAGAGAGCCAAGTCAATCACCACGGAGAAAATAGTTTTTTGTATGTCTTTCCCTTGGTCTCTTTATCAACAGTACAGAAGACAGGCCAGGCTGCGATTCAAGGGCAGGCAGCAGGATCTGAGAGTTTTGTAAGCAGAAGTCAAGCAGAGAGAAATGCAGCCAGGCCGTCTGTCTGAGCATGGTGTGGGAGAGAGAAGAAAGCCAGCCGGTGGGAGATAAAGAATGAGTCTGATGAGCTTAGAAAGGAAAATAATAGATTGAAGGCCAAGCAGGGCTGAAAGAGCAGGATCTGAAAGACAGCAAGCTGCTAATGTGACTGCTGACTCAGAGGCAGGGGCTAGACAGAAGCTTGCTCTCTGATTTCTCCTGCTGTGATACTCAAGCACCGTTTAGCAGGTTTCCTGAACTTAGCAAGGAGCAGAGCCTTCCTCAGAGAAGGAAACTTGCCTCCGTGGGCCATGGGTCATCCTCTAGGAGAGTGACAGCAACTTTTTAACAAGGCTGTGTGGCAGAGTGCCCCTGTGCACAGCTTGCAATGGGGCAGGAGTGCTGCTATCCCGGTCTTTGCATGAGTGGGGAACTAGGGCCAGGGGATTTATCCAGGGTCACAAAGTAGGATCCTAAGCCCTGGATATGAGCAGGGACAGCATCGGAAGACTGTGGTCCCAGTACATTCCACCTGGGTGTTTTAAGAGAGATGGGAACGAAGAAAGGAAGATTAAGGAAAGCCATAGCAGAAGCTGATACTTTCTTAGCAATAGTGACCATAAAGCAGGATAGTGGAGAAATGGGGAGTAAGGAATTGAAGTGGAACTCAGAAGATCTGGATTCAGCATCATCTTTGACATCAACTTCTGTACAGGCAAGTCTGACTTGCCAAGGTTAAGACAAGCCTCTTTAGTCTCCTACATCCCTACTCTCTATTTGTGAAACGGAAAAGGAAGTCTTTATCAAGATTTCCTATCTCTTATCTGTTTAAAGCTTATGTATTTTAGAGGAAAAACTGCTATTATGTGTATATATACAATATATAATATTGTAGCAGCAATAAAATACTATGCAGCAATAAAAAAGTCCGACCGGTGAATCCCCGTGCAAGGAGAGTGGATGGTGCTTTAATACACCCCATCTGTAGTCTGAGGGATCCAAGGACTACTTCCAACGGGTCTCTTAAAAAACACTCAGAAGGATGGGCTTGTTGGCAGGAGGCTGAAATTTGCCACCCGAGTATCCATAAGTCTAGTGAAGTATTCAGGGATGCATAAACCGGACTATTCTCCCACACCGCTTTCTACACAGCTTTGTCATCATACCTAGCATTTGTCCAACAGACCAGCAGACACCCTCAAATATCAAATATTTGATACAGGCGTGTTAGAAAGGATACTGCTAAGGAGTGAGTTTAGTTCACTTCGTAGCAAGAGGAACTGTTTTGGATTGAGAGTAGGTCTTGCCTTCAGCCAGAACAAAGCAAAGAACTACAGGAAAAAGGACAAGCCATCACTGGGAACAGCTGCAGATTTTAAAACACATCAGGTAGCTGAATGCCTTAAACTTCAGGCATGTTCATTTCTTTTTTTCCAGGGCTGCTAAGGCTTCATTTCTTTCTCTGAAGTCAACAGAAACAGCAGGCAACTTTGGGAAGTATTCTTTCCCTGACCTAGTCATAGAATCATAGAATAATTTGGGTTAGAAGGGACCTTTAAAGGCCATCTAGTCCAACCCCCCTGCCTTGGGCTGGTACATCTTCAACTAGATCAGGTTGCTCAGAGCCCTGTCCAACCTGACCTTGAATGTTCCCAGGGATGGGGCATCTACCACCTCTCTGGGCAACCTGGGCCAGGGTTTCACCACCCTCAGTGTAAAAAATTTCTTCCTTATATCTAGTCTAAATCTCCCCTCTTTTAGTCCCTGAGAACATCATCAACAGCTGCTTAACAGAATGAAAAAGGAAACATCTCACTTAGAGCTGTTTGCTAAGCTGCCTCTTAGCCCATGTTATCAGCTGCAAGGATAAGACCAGATAAAGATTGCCATTGGGTAAAAGAACCTCTTCTGAGGCAACTCACTGCTGCAATATCTGGTGCTTGAAGTAAAAATTGTTACCTTCTCTCACATTCTTTCCTCTATTGCTGGTGACACTTGAAATGACCGAAACAAAAGGCCTTGTTCCTCTGACTTGGAAGCTCTTTTACTTTTTGCATTTGGCTTCATGTGCTTTGGATAGGACAGTTCCCTCATTTGCTAATAACCATCTCTGGCTTTTCATGCATCAAGGATCTGTGTGTGTAATATCGGATAATGACGGGCATGTAGTAAATACGTTCCCTAAAACAGTATCACCAAGCAGTTTTTTCTCAGCATACCAGAAGTCTCTATTTTTGTTTCTAGTTAAAAAAGTTAACCAGCCCTGGTTTTCTGTTTTGGTATTTTCTCCCATTCCTTTCCAGTTTTTACTTCATGGAAACTTAAAACTTTGGCCTAACTCGTCTGGTGAAATCCCTGTCACTTACGCAGAGGGCGAGACGTTAGCAAAGCACATCCCTCGCTCAGAAATGCATCCCTTTGCAGAGTTGGCTGCGCGCCTGCTTGAATGGGAGCATTTTTTCCTAAGCCTGTCTGGAGAGCTAGCGCTGAAGGCTCTGCTTTCGTGGCACTGGAGGCCTCTCTGCGGCCACTGATGAAGACATCTCGCCCTCTGGTGGGTAAAAACACAACAGTACGGAAGCCTTGGTCTGCATGTTAAATTAAGAAATAGTAATTAAAATTATTAATGTGGTGTTAATAGAAGGAAAAAGAGCAGATTTTTTTAGAGGACTGCAATTCACACCAAGTGTATATCCTGGGGGATGGGATATGTACACGATCGCACGTGATCCTCCCTCCTGGTAAAGAGGGTTTAAACTAGTGATGAGAGAGGGAGAGTTACCAGCAGTCCTGTCACAAGTGATGGTCAAGGTTGATAAGCAGAGGACCCAGAGTGATGTGACAGAAGGGGATCACAAAATCAACAAAACAGGGTTTAAGCGGGATGACCTCCAGCATTTGCATGTAAGCAAGGAAGTGCCTGGACAGCACCATTATGGAGAAATCCCCCAAACCCTTTCTGGGGTGTCTCTCTGAAGTGCGTGTAGAGTAATGCAGGCAGCATAGGGACTACGCATGATGAGTTAGAGATCTGTGTGCAGCTGCACAGCTATGATCTTGGTGGGATCAGAAAGACATGGTGGGATGGCTCCCATGGCTCAAGTGTTGCAATGGAGGGATACAAGCTCTTTAAGAAGGACAGGTCAAGAACATGAGGGGGGGAGTTGCCCTTTATGTGAGAGAACAGTTGGAGTGCATGGAGCTCTGCCTGGATGATGAGCCAACTGAGAGCTTATGGGTAAGGATTAAATAGAAGACCAATATGGGTGATATTGTAGTGGGTGATTGCTATAGGCTGCCTAACCAGGACAAACAAGTGGATGAGGTCTTCTGCTGACAGATAGGAGCAGTCTCTTCGCAGCCCCTGGTCCTCATGGGGGACTTCAGCTACCCCAGTATCTGCTGGAGGGACAACACAGCAGGGATTAAGCAATCCAGGAGGTTCCTGGAGTGCAGGGCTGATAACTTCCTCCTCCAAGTGATAGAGGAGCCAACAAGGAGAGGTGCTTTGCTGGACATCATATCAACAAGGGCTCATTGGGGATGTGAAGGTCAAAGGCAGCCTTGGCTGCAGTGACCATGAGGTGGTGGAGTGCAGGACCCTGAGAGGAGGGAGGAGGGTAAAAAGCAAGCTCACAACCCTGGACTTCAGGAGAGCAGACTTTGGCTTCTTCAAAGACCTCTACCTGCTTGATAAGAGTCCTATGGGACAAGGCCTGGAGAGGAGTGGGGCCCAAGAAAGCTGCCTGATATTCAAGGATCACCTCCTCCAAGCTCAAGAGCAGTCCATCCCAATGAGCAGGAAGCTGGGCAAAAATGCCAGCAGGCCTGCGTGGATAAACAAGGAGCTCCTGGCAAAACTCAAACACAGAAGAAGCATACAGAGGGTGAAAGCAAGGACACGGATAGGGAGGAATACAGAGACATTATCCGAGCATGCAGGGATGAGGTTAAGAAAGCAAAAGCCCAAATGGAATTGAATCTGGCCAGGGATGTCAAAGACAACAAGAAGGGCTTCTATAGGTACATAGGTGACAAAAGGAAGACTAGGGAAAATGTGGGCCCATTGCTCAGCATGATGTGGGAGCTGGTTACATAGAACATGGAAAAGGCTGAGGTACTGACTGCCTTCTTCACCTCAGTCTTTACTAGCAAGACCAGCCTTCAGGAATCCCAGGTCCCTGAGACCAGGGGGAAAGGCGGAAGCAAGGAAGATGTACCTTGGTGGAAGAGGATCAGGTCAGGGAATATTTAAGCATGGGATGCACCCATAAGTGCTGAAGGAATGAGCTGATGTCACTGCAAAGCCACTGTCGATGATCTGAATGATCATAGCAACTGGGAGAAGTGCCTGAGGACTGGAGGAAAGCAAATGCCATTGCTGTCTTCAAAAAAGGCAGTAAGGAGGACGCCCGGAAATACAGGCTGGTCAGACTCACCTTGATCCCTGGGATGGTGATGAAGCAGCTAATCGTGGGAACCATTTCCAGGCACAGGAAGGACAAGTCAGTCATTAGGAGTAGTCAGCATGGCTTCACCAAGGGGAAGGCATGCTTGACCAACTTGATAACCTTCTATAATAAAACGACTGCTTGGTAGATGAGAGGAGAGCAATAGATATTGTCAACCTTGACTTCAGTAAGGCTTTTGCCACTGTCTCCCATAAGATCCTCAGAGACGAGCTGTTGATGTAGGGGCCGGATGAGCAGACAGTGAGGTAGATTAAAAACTGACTGGGGGCCACCTGGCTGGAAAGAAGCTTTATAGAAAAAGACCTGGGCATCGTGGTGGATGCCAGGTTGAACATGAGCCAGCAATGTGCCCTTGCGGCAAAGGTGGCAAATGGCATCCTGGGCTGCATTAGACAAAGTATTGCCAGCAGGTCAAGGAATGTGATCCTTCCCCTCTACTCAGCACTGGTGAGGCCACACCTGGAGTGCCGTGTCCAGTTCTGGGCTCCCCAGTCCAAAACACACACGGACATACTGGAGAGAGTCCAATGAAGAGCCACAAAGATGGTTAAGGGACTGGAGGAAAGGCTGAGAGAGCTGGGACTGTTCAGGCTAGAGAAGAGAAGGCTTGGGGGTAGGGGGGAACTTATTAATGTATATAAATACCTGAAGGGAGGTTGCAAAGAGGACAGAGCCAGGCTATTTTTAGTGGTGCCCAGTGACAGGACAAGAGGCCATGGGCACACACTGAAACACAAAAGGCTCCCTTGGAACATCAGGAAACACTTTTTTTACTGTGAGGGTGACTGAGCACTGGCACAGGTTGCCCAGAGAGGTTGTGGAATCTCAATCCTTGGAGATATTCAAAAGCCATCTGGACATGGTCCTGGCTAACTGGCTCTCAGTGGCCCTGCTTGAGCAGGGGGATTGGACCAGATGACCTCCAGAGGTCCCTTCCAAACTCAACCATTCTGTGATTCTGCACAGCTATCAGCAAGAAGAACAGAAGCTCTAGCCTTATTTCAGGTAGGCACATGTCTAACTGATTGATATCCTTCTGTCTGTCAATGGATGTGTCTCTTTGGCTTAATTTTAAGCATGTGCAGAAATGTTTTGCTTGAACAGGCACTTGTATTCACAGCTTGGCCACTGACGCTGCACTGCTTTGATGCCAGGCCATCAAATCACTAGATACTCACCTCTGACAGAAATTAAGGAAAACTGGACACCCAAGTACTTTTGTGGATGATAAACTTAAATCCCTCTAATCAGTGTCAGGGCAGCCATTCTGCACCTCCCTTGTGAAAAGGGAATGAAAATGACATAGTTATTGTGAAACCTGGAAAGTGCTTTGAGATGCACAGATAAAACCACACCCTATTGTTCATTATTGTTATAATTATTATCCACTCTATAATTATTATCGACTTTTCTTCCTAATGACTCATAACCTTCTGTAGTTGTGCATTTGGGAATTTCACACCACACCAATCGTTTTGCTTTTACAGATTTCTTTTTTTTCACTAAGGTTTTTAAATAATCATCAGTACAGTACAAAGCTTAAAATATTGTCAATGTTTCCAACGATACAAAGTCAGCAGATGGGAGTTGGGAAGGGGATGGTTAATACGTAACACTCATACCCTTCCCTGTTTCCCAGGGAAAAAATACAAACTCTATTGTACTTCTGTTTAGTAACAAACAGTGCTTAAAAATAATCTTGTCAGTAAAAGATGTAAATTGCAAGGCACATGAGGAACCCGTCCTTGCCTTGTTACACAAATCATTAGGCATAAATACAAGTTTAAGGCACCTCTCTCCATCCTCCCCTTCTGCTCCGTACACCAAGCAAATCCTGTCAGTGGATATCAGCTGTTAACAGCAACCATGGACCGGCAGACAGCAAAGAGGCTGCCTCTGAGCCTCAGGTTCCTTCAGGATGAATCTCAAAAAAGAATAGCATAAGGCACATTGGGATGAATTCTCAGGAATTGTCCTGTACAGATCCAGGTTGCAAGATCTGCAAAAATACTATCTCAGATTCCTGGGGGAGAGGGTTAGGACCTCAGTCCCTTCAGGATCTTGGATGTGCTCAACCTTTGGTGGTCAGGTCTTCACCAAACCCTGCCACTAGTACACCGCTCCCAAGCCGTGCCTCCTTAGAGGAATGCCAGGATGGAAGGAGGTGTGCCTCAAGCAGTGAGCCCAAGGAGGAGGCCCTGAGAAGCTCTCAGACAAGCCGAGCATTTATCACAGCGGCGCTTTTACTCTCTCTGGACCCAGCCCTGGTCTCCCCGAGATCAACAGCAGGGCTTTCAGGAGGGCATCGTCAGCCACTTTCCAGTCCCGGCCCAGCTGAGGTGCAGCAGACTGCATGGCGTGTGGAGTCTGCCCAGGTAGGCAGCCAGGTGCGTAAGGCACAAGGATGAACTCCAGGGATGAGGGAAAGAAATCAGCTGGTTGGAGGAAGAGGAGGAGGACGGAGATAGGGATGAAGGAAGCTCCAGTGTTCGTGAGCCCCTTGTGACACAAGGGTGCATCCTCACAGCAGCAGCGATCCGTATTGAATTTCCCTGCTAAATCAACCCATCATAATAACCAGGAGGTCAGCTCCAGGTTTGAGTGCAGGGCCACATGGGGACGTGAGTGGTTTCACCTGAGGGGTAACATGAGAATATGTAAACACCACCACTGTCACACAATTGCTCCAGAAGGAGCAATTTCTCTTCTGCTGGACCAGGGAGGAGAAGACAGGACCAGAAATACCTCGGAAGATCCATGTGGGCACCTCCTCTCCCTGCCCCTGAACTAGGCGGCATTACTGTAGTCATCCTCCTTTGACAAGGGCAGGACATGTCATCTGTTTTCAAACCTTTAGAGAAGGAAATGCCTGGGTGATCCCTTCCTTTGGTACCAGTATAACTCTGGGTAGCAGCAGAGCAGGGTTTGCTATTAGCAGCGATGCCCACTCCCTCTCAGTTTTAGCCCAGAAAGGAGCTTTGGGCCAGCCTGGTTTACTCCCCTTCCTGCACAGGAGCCCACTGATACCCTCCAGCCAGGTCCACACTCACTAGCTTATTCTGCTTCACCTACCACAAAAGCAAATAAAGCTGTGAGAAAAAGCACTGCTCCCACTGATGTTTTTCCCAAAACTGGGAGAAGACCCACAAGCAAAGCCATGGAGACCATAGAGGGAGCAGTCCATCGGTGCAGCTAAGCTAGTTGAGCAGCCAGCTACTGTTGCAAGGAGGAACTGCTGCTGGACTCCACTCTGGCCCTTCCCTACAGGCAGCAGTGCTGTCCAAGTGAGATCCTGAAAGTTAAAACCAGCAGATAATTACTGGCATTTTTTCAGTAGGATTGGTTTTCCACTGATCCATCTCCCGGCACTGGTTCGCTCTGTGGTCAGATGAGCTTCTGTGCAAGGGAAGGGGAATGACGAGGTGTAAGTGGGACTATCCCCACTTGCCATTCCCCTGAGGCAAATTTACTGTTAGGTCAGCATGGCTGTACCATCAAAATACACTGTAGGAAATGAAGTAATTAATATCTAAGCTGGACTGGATGTAAACCAGGAGGCCTAGAGTGATGAGAAAGGATGGACTAGATGACCTCCTGAAGGCTTTCCTATGATTTCTTCTCCTGTACTCAAAACTTACTTTCCTCCTGCTTTGTATTTAATTTGTCAATAGGGCCATGAGCTTCAAATTTGTCCATAAAACACAGGACACAGAAAAGCACCTATTAATAGACCTGTTTTCAGAGACGCTGTTGTCTGGCCCACCTTGCTCTTCCAGCAGCATAGCACTGTTTCCTTCAGGCTAATCTTGACCCAACTAGGAGGCTCTGCAGATATAAAAGCCAAAGGCAAAGCCTTTCTGGATAATAAATCATGCACGTGCACACATACACAAACACACACACACATCTCAATAGTTAAAAAACAGATCAAGTGCAGAACTCAGTGCTTGTCATGACAAATCATATCCCCAACCCTAAACTCTGCCTGCTCAGAACCAGCAATCACAATTCATTTGCCTGCCCTTGGATTCAGTGAGCCAAATCTGTGGCTGGAATAGATCCCATGGCTTCCTTGCTTTCAGCAAAGATTTATACCTCCTAGGAGTTTGCCAGATGTCAAGGCATTTGAGGTTGCAGGTCTCGCAGTGTATAGCTGGGAGGAGCCGTGCCAGGGTTTACTATGGAAAGCAAGCAGTGGGTCAAACAGAAGGTGTCTAGGCTGCATGGGACCCTATCTCTGCATTGGCTCTCAGCATCCTGTCCTGCAAGTGCTACCAACTTCAGTGCAACAGTGTGGCTCCATATCTGATACTCCTCCCAAGCAAGCACTGAAAAGACTCATCTAGTGGGGGACACAGTAAACCAACCCTTTCTGCACCTTGGACAGGACTGACCCATGGACATCCCTGACCACTATCTTTGCTACTCCACACAGGAATCACCAAGTCTCAAGGACAAACCTGTCCCAAGGTTGCATAGGACCCTAATGCCGTCACCCTGCTCCTGCCTTTTTTCTGTTCTACTTTCATCTACTGCTGATAAAAACGTCCCAGATTCACAACCCCATTGGTCAGAGAAAAGCAACCCTGCAGCTTCAAGGCCAGCTTTCCCACGAGGCCCACCAAGGACTGCTTGGTGTCCTGAAAAGCACCATTAAGAGAGGAATAAAGACTACTTCACTCTCATACCCTTTTGGCCATGACCAGGGCTGTTGGAGGCCCAGGGCCCAGAGCCTTTCCCCTATCAGACAGGTCATGCCCCAGTGTAGTTACTCTACACTGTATGGACAGTGTTGGAGGTCAGTAAGACTCTCTAGACAGATGATAC
>NW_009227594.1:1848-11296 GCF_000690835.1 Fulmarus glacialis | reverse complement strand
GAATGCATGAACCCGTCACACAAGCAGCCAAAATGATGCACCCGGCATCAAAAGTATCTCCCCTCCTGGGACCAGCGCCCTGAACATTGATGGCCTCAGGGGTGTTCAACCTCTGCCACTGCTACTAAGGCTCAAAATCATCTCCAACCTGACCCAGGCCCATCTCCTCAAAGGCAACTAAGGACTTAAAATGGAAGTGAGGAGCCTTTGAAGACCTTTCTTGTAGGCTACCAAATAGCCATCAGCACTGCCACTACCTTAGGTCAAATTCCAATGGCTGAGAAAGACCCCATCTCCTGTTAGTAATCCTTGGGACAGCCTGACTCCTTGGTTTTGATGAGCAGCTCCACTACAGATGGTGTAGTCATACAGAAAGAGAAGGTGGAGCTGACCTAACATCACCTGTGCTGGACCCACACCAGTCACCAGCAGACATGACACAGGGCTCAGGTTCAGACCCAGTTCATCCTAGAGGACCCCAGGTCAGGCCTAAGTCTCTAAACATGCTTTGCCAAAGCCACCTCAGCAACCTGGCGTTGAGATACTTGACAAGGGGACCGTAGAGAGAACCTGGCTTAGCCCAGCCGGAGCAGGAAAAGGATTCTACCAGCCACTGTGCCACACATGCCCTTGCAGCTGAACCCTAGAAATGTAGACTCCTCCTGAACCCTTGCTACTGTCTTTGATAGTAACAGGTCTCCCACAGATAGCAGAGATGGCAAAACCCAGAGAGGTCATCACATCCAGCCGTGGTCCTCACAGTGTGTTCTCCGCTGCGTTGTGAGCCCTGGCAGACCTTTCTACAGTCTCACAGCCTTCAGGCTGCTTGCCCTGACATTCAGCAAGATATCACCCACAGGTTTACCAGAATGAACAAGAAACCTCTGCCTATTCCAGCATCCTTGGTTAAATTACTTGTTCTGGCTTAAAACACCCCATGTCCCCCTGGATGGCAGAAGGCAGTCCCTGCTGTGAAAATGCATCCAGCATGAAGTCTCCAGCCCTCCACCTGAGTCCAGGGTCCAGGTTAGTCACAGTGTGTTAGGCAAATAAGCCAGTTATGTCTCTAATATGTTATGCCCCTTTTCTTGATTTTTCACCACCCTGGTGTTGTCATGACCATCACGTTTGTGACTCTCAGGAGTCCTTTTTAGCCAGGCTGGCCTTGATCCTGCATCGCAGGATGTAAGCTGTGATGGCACTACAAGCCACCAAGCCAAAAAAAGAGATGCAGGAGAGATAGATGGAGAGAGGCCCATGCCTCTTCAGGAAAATCTCCTGCCTGTTCTTGTAATCCAATAAAATGGCCTCCAGCTGTGATAGGGTGCAGATGGCCAGGAAGGTGTGGAAGATCTGGTGGGCATGGCCAATGATATCACAGGAGCCAGGGAAGTACTTCTCAGGGACCGGGCAGGAGAAAAAATAAGCACTGATAAGGAAAAACAGTATCTGGTACGTGTGGTACCAAGCAGCATCTTCCTCACAGCCCCCCAGGTGACACACAACCACCCGGTGAGCGACAGGACTGATATCCAAGATGAATGCCAGCCCGGCCGGGATCACCTGGCACATCTTCCTCATGATGGGGTAAGGCCGTCGGTACCAATATTTCGCGTAGCAGCAGCCGGCACAAGACAGCCAGCCACAGAAAGCAGCTGCCGGCAGGAAGAAAAGCCAGAACTTGTCATACCAGGCTTGGTCGGAGCTGTAGTAGAAATGGGCCAGGGCACTACCATACTGGTATATACTGACTCCGACGTAGTCCACGAAGTAGAAGGTGTAGTGGTATAGCTCCGATTTGGACTGCAGTAGGTGGGCCAAGAGGCTGCAGGTCAGGTAGGTGACAGAGGAGAGGACAAAGATGAGCAAAGGCAAGGACCACGCGTCCACGGGTAACTGCTCAGCCTCCACAAACGTCTTGAATCTCAGCAGCACAGCCAGCGCTGCCAGGAGATGAGTCCACACGTTGACCACCTCGTTGTGCTTCTGGAAGAGGCTAAGGAAGTAGTACCGCCAGTCCTGGCCAGTGGGACGGTACCCGGTGTGGATGTACGGCTCACGGAAGAGCTGCGGCACCTCGCACTCTTTGACCGTGCAAGGCATCTTGGGGAAGCCATCCTCCAGCAGCCTGGGGAGACGGCTGAGATGCTGCCCGCTGAGGGACAGCGTGCTGATCCGCTCCAGGATGGCTGTCATCTCGCTGCGTGCAGCGGCTGCGAGCCCGGCTCTGAGGAACGTCGTCTTTGTGCCCTGCGGGGAGGGGAGAAAGAAGAAACGTTAACGGTGATGCATCAGGGAGAACATCGTGCTGC
Source organism: Fulmarus glacialis (assembly GCF_000690835.1). NCBI lineage: Eukaryota > Metazoa > Chordata > Aves > Procellariiformes > Procellariidae > Fulmarus > Fulmarus glacialis. The sequence goes on along the minus strand of NW_009227594.1, from coordinate 8,984 downwards.
CATTCCTGGAATGAGTCATGGTGCTATCGAGACGCTGGCCCTGCTCTTACGGGAAAGGGGCCTTTCTTCACTCAGCAGACCTACATGCAACATGGAGAAGGATGGCACAGCCCTGTCCCTGAAGCTCAGCCTATGTCAGATGAGCACAGCAATGTCACAAGCCCTTCTTCCCCATTTCCTCGGACACTCAGCTTGGAGCATGTTTAGGAGTAGCCAGGAGCTACCAATAAGGGGGTGCAAGAAGCAGTTAGGTGTCAAGAAAGCCCTTGATGATTTGCGGAGGGGATTTTTCACCCCTTTTCCCAGAACAAACTGCTCAGGGACAAAATGGGGGTGTAATTACTCATCAAAGGGATAACTGGCCTTTCTGCACCTAAGTGAAGAGGGTCCCAGCCAAATTGCGGAGGTTGCAAATAAGCCCGGCTGCGAATAAGCCCGGCTTCCCTGCCACACAACTTGTACATGGGTTGCACACCCGGGGCTGCTGCAGTGAGTACGGCAAGAGGGAGAAGGGGAGAAGTCCACGGTCCCAAACCTGCAGCCCTCATCCCTCCACATGTAAGAAGCAGCAGGACTGGAGGTGATGGAGAAACGAGGGGCCCCGTAGCAGAGCTGGCTGCAGTCTGGGTATAGCATCGAAGCCTTGGGAGCATCCAGGGAGCCGTGCTGAGGGACTGCCAGACAAGATGTGCCTGGATGCTCAGAACAGCCAAACCCCAGTGCTGGGCACTCCTCTGCCTGCTCTGCTCCTTGGCAACCTCCAGAGTTGCTAAGCTCTGGCTGGAAAGATTCAGATTCAGGGCACTACAGGATCCTAACGTCTGGAGACTACCTCACAGCATTGAATTCACTCCCAATACCCTCTGTTTCCCTTCCACCCTAGATATTTCTTTTCCCTGCTGGTGTTTATGCCACACAAAAAAGAGGAGAACTCATCAAACAGTTGCCCATGCTGGAACTGAAATAGATGCTGATGGAGCCCCACCAGACTCTGCAGGGCTGTGGCTACCCCTGTGCAGCCAACACGTACATGTTTGCGGGAGTGGAGCGTGCCTCCTAAGCTTATATGCACCCAACCAGAGCTGCAGTGCATGGAGATGGCCAAAAATAAGTAAATGCAAATGAGTATTTTGCCTGAGTGTGGGAAACAGCTTATTTTTAATTCCGTTACATCAGATACCAGCTGCTGCCAGAGGTGAGACAGAGGAATAGTTTGCCTGCCCACGTGATGGGAGACCCACGCTAGGCTGGAGCTACAGAGGACGGGAAGATGTTAAACACGGAGAGAGAGTGAAAGCAGAGAGATGGGACCTGTCACAGTCCCAGGGCGAGACAGCACAAAGAACAAAGTCAGAACAGACTGTGAACCAGGTTGCAAGTCCCACTTCCTCTCGCAACCCAAAGCCTCTGATAACAGACAAAACATTTCACTTTGCTTCCGTATTCTAGCAGATGGGAGTTGTCATAATTAAGTTACATTTTCCAGCCAATTCCCTCTCTCCCTGTGCTTTGCTCTCAGGGCTGGGTTGTTTTTTTTTCTCCCTTGTTTGCCACAGGGAAATCTGGCTGCTGAGTTTGAGGGAGCTGCCTTAGCCAGGAAAGGCAGAAGGGAAGATGGTCCCTGCAAATGGTATTTTAGTTTCACAGATGCATAAGACTGAAGATAGCACCCTTGCTGGGGGGTTTGGTGTTCACAAAGACTTTGTTTCTCTCCTAAGGGTCTGCGGGGTCCGGATCTGTGATGGTGATACACAGTTCATTCAGTAGCTTGTGTATCCCTATGGGGATATATGCCAAAATTTAGGGAGGCAAGGCAAATTTTGACTCTGGGGCATTCCTATGAGGGGACGGTGTGAAAGAGGGACAACGCTCCCTCTCCCAAGTTCTAATGTACAGCCAGTCTATTCTGGCTCCTTGTAGCCGATGGAGAAAGAAAGGCTCGTTCATCCAACTCACTCTAGACCTCAGCTTCAGGATAAGGCAAAGCCCAAGCAAGAAGACCATCGCTGGCTATGCAGCACTGTAGTACTCGCCCTCTATTGCCCTGTATCTCCTTTAGATGATCTGGCCAGAACTTGACTGGAGGCTGAGCATGTTGGGGTGGGAAGGACAGGGAGATTTTATGGATGTGTCTATACTAAGACAGTGTTTGATTTCCTGGTCTAGATGCACAGACAAGAGCTCCCTTCCCACACTGGCTGCATCTCCTTCACTGCCGCACCAAGACATCTGCTGTCTTCAGCTGATGACCTCCAGGCCTTATGCAAAGGTTTTGCCTTGTGCGGAGGTGTGAGTACGGACTCTGAAGTGCTTTGTGTGTCCTAAGCTCCTCTGCCCTGTCCATTAATCTGCCATAATGTGTTTTACACCTCTCCCAGCATTTGCTCTGATACAACCCAAGCAAGAGGGCTTGAACCCACGCTCACCATCCCCCAGCTTCCCTTTAACTAAGTGTGGTCCACGGATTTGGGCCCACTACAGCGGGCTCAGTGCTGAATCTTCATCCCAATTCATCCCAGCAGAATGCTGGAAAACCTTCCAAAAAGGTATTTAGGCACTGTTGTTGGAGATGGTGGCAAGGTACAAGGAGAAAGGGCATTCTGAAGCTCCCCACCTCTTGGAGAACACAGACTAATGCTAGTGCAGACACCAGGACATCAGGAACTGAAAAACAGCTCAGGTATGGCACAGACTGGGCAGGTGAGCTGCACAGGAGCAGGGTCGGAGTGCTCATCTCCTGCAGAGAGGCAGCAATACACTGAAACCTGCCCGTAAAGAGCAAAGGCAACCAGAAGACACACAGGAAGACGGCAATCAAGCCTGGGCATACGGATGCATGCCAATGCGAGGGGCACATTGCCCCTTCCACCGTCCGTGGCCTGCCTGCTTTGCATGCTGACAAGGATACGAGAGACAGGCAGCTTCTGTACCAGGCACAGGCTGGCTCCGGCTTGTACGGTGCGTGCTAGTGCCAGGATTTTGCCAGAGTCTGTTATCCCGAGAGCTCAGTGTATACAGCAAGCATCGCCTTTGAGCACAGCTAGGGAGAGGTTAGACGTTGCAGATCTCCCTGACAGCAGCAGACAGGAGAGATTCTTCCAGGCAGGCCTTTCATAGCTGGAAAATGCCAGTTTTTAATGGGCCGAGGGAGGGTCAGAGATTTTCGAAATGATAGTCCGAAATCACAAGAAGCACATCTGATACTCGGATAAACAGTGCTAAATCAGGAACCTGGTAGACTGCTTATTTTAAACCGAACTTGTGACATTAACGAGTGAGAACAAGTTGGCAGTTTCCAGCGATCATGTGACGGACAAAACGACGAGCAATTAACGTTGAAAAGAGAGAGAAAGAGAAAAAAAAAAACCAACCCAGAAACCCAAGGTCAGCACTGGCTGTTTCACTTTCACAGAGCCCCTATTCTTTTCCCTTCATGGGGGCGTAGGAGCGGCTGAAAGCCACATTCATCAGCAGGGCGTCTTGTTGAGATTCTGTCCTCACCCCCCATCTCCGGGGGATTCAGTTATTTTGGCTGCTCCCAATTAACGGCAACCAAGTATCGTTTGTTCGGGGAGGGAGCTGCAAGGCGAGAAGGAGGGAGTGGATGATGGCCAGGCTGTATCATTACAGCACAATAAGAACCGCGGCACAGGAGGAGAACGATCCCGTTCCAATTTTTCTCTCCCTTTTGAAGAGAGTAATTGGAAACCCGAGCTTTTCCCAGCTCTTTTTCTTTTTGGTCACAGTCTGATGGAGGGGTTTGAATGAGAAAATTTCCTACAGAGTACGGCTGATTTTCCCACCGGTCTGGCCTCAGTGTTAACTGTCTGGGACTGAGGCCGTACCAATGTGATGTATTTGCTTGCAGAATAGTATTCAGGCATCAGAGGTTAACACATGCTTCCAGAAAGGCAGTAATTCCTGGTAAACAAAGCAGAGAGGACTGGAGAACTCAGCTGTGGGGAAGTCTTTAATAAATGCATTGCATTTAAAAAAAACAGTGATTGTGGATAGCACGAAAATAACAGCAGCGATCGTGCAGCAGCAGGCAACAGGTCAGTTTTGAGAGCTGCAGGTGATTAATTCCTGAATTCCTTCTCTTCTGGGAGTTGAGCAAAAGTCCTTGGAGGGACTACAGGTCATTTTGAAACCTGGGGTTTTATTCTGACCCCTTCCTACATGGGGTTAACTTTGGTGTCGCAGCTCCTACAGCACCAGGATGGCAGAGATCAGCTCAGCTCGACTCTCCAGGGCTGGGAGAGGCTGCACCCAGCTCAGATGCAGTGGATAAGCCCCATCCCAAAGCCTGCTGCCTGCAGGCTGGTCCCACCTGAGCACAAACGTCTCCTCTTATAACTAAACCATGTGCTTGGGGCACACTTTGAAAGACCAGCTTGGAAGCACGGTGCCAGCTCCTCCATCCCATTCTGCCTGGTGTTTTGGAAAGGCTCCACCAGAGATGAGAAACTAAGAGACCACGAACCAGCTCATAGCAGCAATTCCTGCGTACTCTTGGTATTATCTGCTTCCTTCTCCTTCCATACATTTCGGTGCTAACCTTCCTCCTAACTGCAACAGATGCACACAGCGCTCAGATCCCCTCTGCAGGGAGTTACTGGGATTTACACAGGTGTCGCAGAGGTCAGAAACTGGAAGAGGTGGCATTTGGTGGTTTGTGCCAGGGACGAGCCCTGCCTGAGCAAGCAGCAGGGTATGAAGGACTGATCTACACTCCAGCATCAAAAAAGTGGAAATCCCCACAACCAGGGAGGGGCCAGGTGCTCGGGACTTCTGTAAGTTGGGCTTACACCTCCCCGTCTATTAAATGGGGATACCAATGCTCATCTGCCTAATAAGAACTAGGTATTGTGCTCTTAATGCACTGCTGTAATGCACCAGGGAGTGCTGGGACTACTTAACAGTGCATTGCACAGAATATTTTATTTCCCTCGATACGCTTACATACCTGGTTACATCTACATCAGCCCAATGGGTGTATTACAAGCACTTATCCAACAAGAACTCTGCATGGGTTAGGATGCTCTGGAAGGTAAAAGGTGATGTGATGTGATTTACTGGACACCTTGAAGGGCAAGCCTGAAAATAACCTAAGAAAAAGGGTCAAAGCAGCCTTGCGGAAAATTTCAAATAAAAGAAAATGGCTCAAATTCTACCTTTCCGTATACACATATACACACACAGAGCGCAAAGCTGAAGCGAGGTTTGTCCAAGCATGTATTAATCAGGAAACGAACGTCTCGTGATGCTGGGAGATGAGCCATTAGAGCCGGCAGGAGATGGCAGGATCCCCCACAGAAGCCGTGGCAGTGTCAGCTCCCCCGTGATTTCTGGCCTGGAAGCAAGCCGGGCCAGCAGCCAGCTCAGCCGTGCTGAGCCGCAAGTGCCTCTTGACATGGGTTCGGCGTTGCCTGCGCGTTGGGACGGGTCCAGGGGATGAGAGCAGCGGAGCCGGTGCAATGAACGCTGTCCTCGGAGGGGACAGAGCAAAACAAAGCTGCTGGCAAATACTGTGTCCCTGCAGCAAAGCTGAGGGAGTCCACAGCACCCTACCAAGGAGGGGGAGCCCCCGCGGTCCTGTGGTGCTTGGGAGAGCAAAGCAGGGCGGTGGATATCCAAAGTTAGGAAACTGAAGACTTGATGAGGCTGCTGGCCTTATTGCCAGAGTCCAAACCTTAAGCCAGACATCACGTGCGGGGGTGATTTTCACAGCGCCGAATCCTTGGTTCTGAGATCAGCCGGGCTGGCTTGACCACTCCCGTGCTGCTACACCCTTGAAATGGGTGGCCACACGCAAAGTGTCCACCAGGAACAACTCCTGGACTGTGCTAACTCCCAAACCATGCTGGGGAACGGTACGGGTCACCACGGCAGATTTCTGATTTGCTGAGATAAACACACCTGCAGTTTCTTCATGCTTAACCAGGGTTAAAGCTGGGTGATGCTACTGATAACACAGCCTATACACTCAATGCGTGAAAAAAGAAACCAATCTACAGCACTAGGCAGATGCAAAAATGTTAATATTAATTATTTCTACCCATAGACCCAGGCTGAGAATTATCTTCTCTGGCAAATCCATCCTTCCCTTATCAAAAATTGTCAAGATCAAGGTAATATCTGCAGCTTTTCTTCCTGATCTCACTAAACCATTGCTGTTTGTGCTTTCCAGATCGGCTCACCGCTTTCTTTTCCCACATACAACTAACAGCTCCCAGTCCTTTGGGGCTCGATTTCAGGTGGATGTGAGATCCCTGGGTGGAGCACCCATGCTTACAGGCTTTCAGTACACCAGTAATCAAACAAGACCAGAGCACGGTCCCGATAAATGACCTGCAACCATCAGGCTGCTGAAGTGTTAGCACGCTCCCAGGCATGGTTTTGGTCCAGCCACCCACACCGGTCCCTGCCTGCTGTATTCAGTCGTGCAGGGACCACCGATGGAGTGGGACGACCGACCCGTTTCAGATGCCAACGCTAGAATTGTGCTAGAGAAGTGCCTGAGTTTTTTTCCCCCATTGCCTGAAAAAGGAGCCTGGATTCGTTGCAGCTGCATCCCGCTTTCATCTCCTAAATGTCCTCCTGCAAGGTCCATGGGATATGGTACCCTTCCCGTCCAGCCCCGGGTAGCTGCGTGCACACCCTGCGAGCACAGCATTTCTGCAGCCAGTCTGCCTGCGTAAGAGGTCACTGCCACGAGCCTTTCCTAAAGTCACAGGACCAGAACCCACCGATGGGACAAATCTTTCAGCACAGATCTGCTGGAGACGGGAACTCTTGCTGGCACAAGGAGACCTCAACGAGCCAGCAAATCCCTCCCTGCTCAGATCTGCCGATGGGACAACCCAGGAACTGTCTGCCTGCAGGCAGGGCAACAAAACCGAACTGGCCGTGCACCGTTTGGGGAGCCGGACCGTTGCCAAAAGATCTCCCAGAGCCCATGGGCTGAGGCTGCTTAGCTTTGCTGTCGTCCACAAAAACCTCTTGCACAAAAACATTTTTTTTAAGGTTGCGGATTTTAGAGCTTCGGTCATAAGAAAAAAATGTATATAAATCATGCACACCAACCGCCGCTGCTGCGGGCAGAGAGCAGGCTGCTGGGGAGAGACTGCAGCTCT
>NW_009227594.1:516-1810 GCF_000690835.1 Fulmarus glacialis | reverse complement strand
TTTGTCCCCATCCTATTTAACCCCATGGCCTCTCCCAGCGAGCTTCGAGTTTGCAATGACAGCAGTGCCGCTGCCAGGGGGCTACGAAGCCCCGAGCAAGGGCCAGCAAGGACCAGATGGCAGATTCCCCCCCAAACAAGGCATGCAGGCTGTGCTGCAACCTCATGCTTACATCCCTACTTGATCCCAAGGATCTACTGGGGAATAAAAAAGCAACTGGGAGCAAGCTTCCACTTGCTACAGCCTGTGCCTGAAGGACGGAGGACGTAAGGTATGGCCACGTACGTTCAGCTGCAGACCAAACGCGCAGCCTCCAGGAGCCTTCCTGGGAATTTATTCCTCTGGAGGAATTTCTTTAGCATAAATGGATACTGCAATTAAAAGGCACTGGCCTGACCTCAGGAGTGGGGGTTATCACGTCTGCTGGCAGCTAAAAACTAAGCTGGTGCATGACTCAAGACGTGCAAGTAGCTGCAAGCGCACACACGTGACCCGACGATGGCAGCTCCCCTGTCCTCAGCCTCTGCCGGCGCTGCCGGCACGTCGCTCACACCGGCCGTCCTTCCTTGCGTCCGGAGGGACACAACCCTCTTCTCGGCCAGAGGCTCCAGCCGCAGCTTCAGCGTAAATAAATAAAAGCGATGATGCCCAGAGAACAGAAAATCCTGCAGCGAGCAGGGCTGCTAACCCACACCTTTACCGGCTGAGCGGGAGGAAATGTGTAACGGCTGGTGGTTTGGCCCGACGAGCCCGTGGGTTTCTAGGAATTGTTTGCAACACGTATCACCCCTCCGCACCTCCACACGAAGGCAGGAGCATGGTCTGCCAGTGTAATTCACGGCTGTCCGTCCCCTCCCTGCCCCGGCAGAGAGCAAAACCAGATTTCAGACCCGCTGGATTTCACTCCGGTGGAGCACTGCATACGTGCTTCACTCTTTTTCATCACCTTTTCATGATTTCACTCTTTTTCAACCACCGCTGCCGGGGCGGCGTCACATACATCCTCATCCTAACCCCCCGCCCGGCCCCCCGTGGCTGGCAATCCCCCCAACTAACTGCACCGAAAGCACGCCAGGGCATTTCCCAGCTCGGAAGCGATGATCCCGCAGCATCCGACAACAAACACACGTCTCCATCCCGCGGCGCAGTAAAAAGCCACGTGCTGCAGCCGAAGCAGCCTGGGGATGAACCGGTGGAGCTGCGCAGTTATCAAACGAGCATCGGGTGTGGGACCACCGGTCCTGCGTACCCAGCGCCGGTTGATCCGCGGCATTTCCCACCCCAGCACAGCAAC
>NW_009227594.1:0-391 GCF_000690835.1 Fulmarus glacialis | reverse complement strand
TCCCCCCCCCCAAAAAAGTGAGATGCTTATGGTGTTTTCAGGAAAAATCCAGATGGGAAATAGGGGGAATATGACCAACAATCCCCGAAGCGTCCTGGAGAAGACAAGCAGGGAACAACCCTTCATCGACCCTTCGACCCTTTCAAGACACGAGCTGGGGCGCGTCAAGTGAAACGGGCAGGTGGCAGCTCCGAAGTGAACAACAGGAGCTGGTTCTTCACCCAGCTCACGGCTAAACTATGCGTTTCCTTGCCGCGGCCTCCAGAACGCCCCAGGGGTCAAAGTCATGCAAGAAAAATCCACCCACGGCTATTAAAAACAAACACGGAGGAAAACCAATGCCCACCTCTCTCCTCCACGAAGCCCTTGAGATACGGGTCAGGGGCCTTGG
>NW_009227593.1:0-39869 GCF_000690835.1 Fulmarus glacialis | reverse complement strand
AATTTCTATATATAATTGTAATTGATTCTGTAAATCTGTTTAAATGTCATTTTTTTAAATTTAGAACAAATATGTGCTCTTTGGACCTGCTGATGAAGAAATAATTTTAAAACTAGATGCTGGGCTTATTCCAAGGATATATTTCAGGAATATTCTTAAATCAACGTAGAACTATTACATCCTACAAGGATGTTCTCACAATAAAAAATATTTCAAATATGAGTAGAAGTAGAAGAAAATGTGAAGACCAGTAATTCAATGAAATCTGTTAAATTTTAATATTGAAATATTAAATTTGTAGTTCAAAAAATTAGGTAAGGCTCTGCTACATGTATTTGATGTGTAATTAGTATTTCTAATGAAGGTTCAGCTGTCAAGAGAATCCTTAAACCAAGAGTCTTAAACAGAAATATAAGAAACTCCCTATAGTTAAAGTTTTTAAGAGGCCATGTTTATACTTCTCCAAAGTTAAATTTAGACTGACATATAACAGTTTTCCTAACTCTAATTTCAGATCCAAGATTTAACTTTCTTGATGAAAAACTATTGCTTGACTGAACTCTATCTCAACAATAATGAACTGACAGATGTATCAGGTACCAATCTTCCCGTCTTAGATTGTTGAGCAGAGGTCTATACTTTCTTTTCTGTGTATTGGCATTCAAATTTATAAAAGTGAATGACAGCAGGTAACTTAATGGTTGAAAGCTCCTATGTATGCATAACAATACATGTTAATTATTTTCTTAGAGATTTGATTGTTCCAGCATACTTGAGTGGCAATAAGGTGATATGTTTATCCTGGTCTAAGGGATGAAATGTCATTCACTTTAATGTCAGGCAATTGTAAAATATTTTTGATCTTACATGACCATATTTCATATTGAAAATGAAAACGCAGAGCTCTTTTTACATGATGATTTGTAGTCTTCTTGCTGACCAGGTACTCCGTAAGCTGATAGAAGTACCTTTTGAGAGCTATTTATGTTTATATGATGCAAAACTGATAGCAGTGCTGACAGACTTAACATGAAAATAAAAGGGTAATAAATTAATAAGTTGTCCCACTTGTAAGGTAGTCACTAAGGTTCTGCAGTTTCTTCATCATACAGTTACATTTATAATCAGAAGTATTTTGCAAAGTTACTGCAAAACTGTTTTATTGTAAAATTGCATCTGTCTTACACTTATATTTCAGTTATGCTTGCTTTTGTAGATTAAAGAGGCTGTACCAGACTAGTGAATTTGTGAATGAAGAGACCAAAGCATAATAAATTTGTGTATATTTAAGACATTTTGAATGTTCGTATTTTACTTTTCTCTGTCCCTATAAAATGTTGGGATGAGAAATTATGTTGATCAGTTTCTGTGAGATTTTGAGAAAAATGAATGTTTGAAAGAAAGAGACATATGGGCACAAGAGACAGTACAGAAGATACTAAAATATGGGTAAGCAGAAGGGCAAGTATCATTGGTAGAGAAATGTGAATGAGAAACACTGTGTAGAATTTGGAAAATGGGATGTCTAAGCCTGATGTAGTGTGAGGATGTGAACACATAGTCTGGGTCAGCCACAACAATATTTTGTAATAACTTGTTAATACATTAATAATTATTTGAAATCAAACTATTTTCTAAGTAATTCACTATTTATTGCTTGTGAGGCAAAGGTAATATTAGGTAAGGGTAAAAGGAAGTGAAGAAGAGTTAATCAAAGATTACTGGGATATAGGAGGAAGGAAGGGAGGAAGAAGAGAGGATGCAGTTGATGTTCATTTGTTGAGGCAAGGGTGATTGGGGACAAATGGGAGGAAGTGGGATGAAAAAAGTTAGGCATATGTTCAAAGCATGTGACTAGTAAAAGAAAAAAATTATCAGAGATTTCAATACCCCTTTCATCTTTCTAATCTCATGCAAGGTGTTACCAAAAGGCAGGTATAGATGGATGACTAGAATATCAAATTCAGTGTGCAGCATAACAAAATAATTATCTAATAAAGGCAGTCAGGTACAGTGAGAATAATTAATTCTTTTTCATTTTATTTCAGGTGCTCTGAAACACTTATGTGCGTTACAGGTTCTGTTTCTTCACAACAACCAGTTAAAAAAACTTGGCAAAACGGTGAAGGAATTGAAAGGAATGATAAGCTTGCAGACCCTGAGTAATACCTTATTTTTAATTTGCAGAACAGTGAGCTGTAGTTTTTTAGTGTTTCTTACCAGGATGTTTCTTGACTCTTTCCTCATCATTTGCCAATAGCTTTTGAAGCTAATTATCAATTTCAACCAAATTTGACAGAAGAAAGAGATCTCTAAGACATGAAAATTCCACAGAGAGTACCTCAACTAAGAAAAAACTGCCAAATGAGTTCAGAAGTTAACTCTTTTTGGCTGCTGGCTAGCCAGTCTCCTGGATGAGTAGCTTGGAGGCAGTCAAAGCAGTTTACTGCTACCTTTTTGTAAGGGAACATGGGAGTACAGTGAGATGATCATGGAGGTGAAGGGAGTTGAGAAACGGGTGTTGCTGCTTCTGAGTGTGTGAGTGATAGGTTATAGAACCTGAATTCCTACCTCATTAATTCTGTTGCTCATAGAACTTACTTTCTGCATCTTTTTGGCAGACTCTATGGATCTCTAGAGTCTAAGAATAAATATACTGTAGATACTAAGTATAACAATATCTGTTAAGTAGCATACTTTTTGATATACTGGCTGGAAATGAAAGTAGCATAGGCTCTGAAATTTCAGTTATACAGGACACAGTTGGTGCCACTAAGTTACAACGTAAAAAGTAGCCTCCAGGGAAAGTAGGATTATATGCTATTAACCTATTGAAAGTGAAAGTGTAAGCAGTCTTTTTCCATGGTTCCTAAAAGAATGTTGTCATAGGTCATGCCAAACGCTCAGTACTTTGAGAAAAGAGGAAACAAGTTTTGCATCTTAGTGACACAATTAATGGAGGTGAATGTCATCAAGCCATACCTCCTTATACATTCAAAAAATTGAATGTCTGATTGCGGGAAAGGAAAATATGGCTAGAAAAGTACACTTTTAATTGAACTTGACACTGGGCCAAATTAAAAAAAAAATCAAGTGTTTAGGAAGATAACATGCCAGCCAAATTATTGTAATTTTTTTCATTATATGCAAGATTGCAAAAATAGTCCATTTAAGAATAGTTGTTTGAAGTGGTTAGGCAAAGTCTGGACAGACATCCTATGTATGAATGGTGCAGTCACTTGAATTTAATGTTATAGCCCTACCAACGAATAAGGAGCTTCAACAAGCACAGGGGGTTTGTTGTGCTTGTTGCAACCATTTGTGGGAAATAAAGGCAAATAGCAAATAGTTCAAGTGCTGCCGAGTTATTGTGAATGGCAGTCACAAAGACATAGTGAAAATTGGGTGCATATTGGACTGGCCACCATCATAGAAAAGCAAGTGTTTAAGAGAACTATCAAACAATATATAGAATATACCAATCTACCCTGATAGAAAAATTGTTCTTTAGTTCAAAGATATGACAGTAAATGCTAATCAGTGGAAGAAACTTAATAACCTTAATAACCTTAACTTTACAATCATTCCTTTTTGACCTTTGCAGTCATGAAAAAATTGTCAGTGTGTTTGTTTCAAAGAGATTTCATAATAATGAGTTCTCAAATTAACAGGGCTCTATTAATAAGGTTTAATAAAATGTACTGTCATATTTGAAGTAAATGACAGCAGTAAATGAACAAAATAAATTTTAAAAGTCATATCCTATATATCATATCATATTACTAAATCATTTATTTGCCTACTTGCAATATTAAGAAATGTGAAATGCGTGCAAAAATTGCACTGTGTACCTTTGAAAAGGCCTGTGCCCATAATTCACCTTTATAAAATAAAAACTGTTTTGGGAATGGGAGAGTTCTCACTGTTGTGAGGTAGATCTTTTTTATCGCTGGACAATCCGATTAAAAAAACCCACTTGCTAGCCTTCAACAGAAATTCTGGATGCATAATAACATTTTATTATTTTGTAGCTCTTGGGGACATTAGAACTATTAAAATGGGGCAGTTTAATACGCTATTATTGTTCACTTCAGAAGTAGCATCCAGCTGCCAAAATGTTGGATTTCTCTTCCTTAAGGCTCTCTTGTGATTTTTAGCCACTGCCCTGCACTGGATTTGTAGCATGACACCATTCTTCATCAGACATTTAGGGAAGACACTCAGCTTCTAAAGATTTACTGAACGGGTTGCTCACAACTGCAGCCTTTTGGGAGATACGGAGGATTTCTTTATAGGCTCACCTTGTGCTCACATCTCCCTTTTCGAATCCAAGATTTTTGTTATGTACTCTGCAAATTGCCTCAACTGATTTATTATCTGCAGCTGATAACATCTTGCTGCTAGACCTCAGAAAACTCTTTTTGTTCTTGACTGTGTTTCTACCGCAGTAGTTCCTTTCTGCCCCATGTGGGATAGGCACACTGTTTTCCTACACTCCAAATAGAGAAAACAGACAAAACTGTGGAGGAAGAATGATCATCCCTAATTTGTAAAAGTTAAATTGCATGACCTTGACAAGAAAGTAGATAGCAGAGCCAAGAATTGATCCCAGATGTTTTGTAAAATAAGACGATCTTGATCCATACAATGGTTGGATTTATTGTAAGAATGAGCAGTAGAAAAATTCATATGCTCTAAAACAAACCTACAAATCAGTGCTGATGAGGAGGGACGTGCTCCAGGTAGCATCCAGATTCAGAAGTACTTAGTATCAACCCGGGTTTGTGCCTCAGAAAAACCTCTCTTGAATCTCCATTCCATTCCACTACTGCTTGAGACACCAAACGTACCTGCTTTTAGAGATCTTTCTGAAACACTTTTCTCTCTGGAATACTACCATGTGTTTTCTTGACTCAAGAACAGACTTATCAGATATATACCAAATATTCCTTCTGTTAACACTTCATAAAAAAAATAGCTATATACTACTTTGTTCGGTAAAAATGGAACTTTCTTTTGCTGCCACCGTGTGGGTCTCTTACTACTTCTAAGTACAGTGGTTTTTTTAAAACTTGTTAAAGAATGAAAATATTTTAAGTTCTCCTCTGAATACATGACCAGGCGTTTTCTGTGTAGGAGATACCAAATGTCCATTCCAGCCTTACTCTGCCCTCAAAATAACTGCTAAATCGCATCAAGCACTGAGCCCTCTTTGGCAGTCATACTTATCCTGAAGAACAAGAAATGACATCTTGTAGTTTAGAAATCTGTGTGGAATATTTCCAGACTTTTTTTTCTTCTTTTAGTATCTCTTATTTGCTTCTGTAATACCATCTTTCCCTCCGTAACTGCTAAAAGGACATATAACAGAGGTTTTTTTGCCCTAGAGTGAGTATTAGCCACAGCCTCTCCTTATAGAGAGAAACAGGCCAGTGTAGAATTGGTAGAAGTTGTCAAAATTCTTAATTTAAGATTTATTTTCCCTGCTCTGGTCTCAAGGTAGCAGCCTCCTGATTATTTTTACTTCACTGTCCCAGAAGAACAGAATTTGTATAATGAGAAAAATAAATAGCATTATTATGTTTTTCATTTAGCAAAAAAAACACCCGACACCACTTGTTTGTTTGTTTGTTTGTTAGCTGATCTGGGAATGAGCCAGTTTCTATTTTAATCAACCTCAGATATCACTCTTCTGAAACAAAGTGATCTGGCATGTCAGCTAGGCAAATGTTCCACATCTGGCAAAGCAGCAACACAGCATTGATACCTGTCTCTGTGTTGCAAAGGTTTGGTTATTCAGGTAATGTGAACCTGAACGTAAGTATTTTAGTCAAGTTGCTAATGGGCTGTTGGAGCTTAGTACCTCAAGTCTCAATGAAACTTAGTGGGATCCAGGTTCTCAGGAACTTAGGCCCTTTTAAACATTTTACTCTTTAAGTTTCTTGAGTTTTCAAACTCATCATCTGTCAAAACATCAGAAGACTGGGTATTTACATTTTATATTGTGTCTATGGGACACACTTTATTATCAGCTATGATAAAGCCTTAGGTGTCCTAACGCTTATCTGGTTTTAATAACTCTCTCCCCTTACAAATTTTGTGTCTTACCTTTAAGCTGTCACACCTAAAAGACTATTATTATTTAAAATAAGCATCACCTAACAACGCATAAGAAAATCAAAGGCACACATGTAGTGGTTTTGTCTGTATATCATAAAAAATAGAAAAAAAACTTCAAAGGTTTGGAGTGCATGATGGCACCTTTACTCAGTTCTTGCCTGTGGTATTTTGCATATTCTGCAGTAAGCCAGTTCTTGCAGTCCGTGTGTAGTTGAGTAATTTTGCATGTGTAAAGAGACTGTGCTTTGTTTACCTAGCATAAGAACAATTTGAATTTGATAATATTTTGTACAAAATCTTTGGCTACTAGTGGTCTTTAATTTTCCTGCCTTGCTAAGTTAGTTGTTTTTCTTTTGCTGATTTGTTTTTTTGTGGTGGTGTTTGTTTTTTCTGTATACATTTTGCAGACCTGTTCAATAATCCTCTGGCACAAGACCCAGACTACCGGCTTTATGTGATATACTCCCTTCCTTCAGTACAGCTCCTTGACAGGAAGTGTAAGGATTGCTTTCCTCTTCTCACAAAGCATTCACAGTTGCTTTTGGTTTTAATCAGTTTGGAAAAATAAGTGAATTAATCTTTCCTGTTCTTTTACATGCACTTGTTGATATAGCAAAAGATCTGATTAACAGATACCCATTTTTTGCAAGATTTGTCAAGCAAGGAGACTTTGCATGGCATGAACAGTTTACTTTGCCAAATGCTTTTGATTTCTGTCTTTTTCTATTTAAATTGTGTATGTTTGTCTTGTATCTTGGTCTATATATTTTTGGGTAAGACAGATGAAAGCCCATGCTTGGAAACATGTACCTACAGTTGTGCGTTCAAACTGGTACGTTCACATGGGTGAGCATGTTTACTTAGATACGCGTAATATCCTCAGCTATCTACATGTTTCTGTACAGTTTAAATATGTATGTGCACGTTTCTTGATGAGGTACATGCTGACCAAGCTTTCAAATATAAATCTTCATAAATCATCACGAGAGCTTTCACAGCTTATCTACTGAAAATTCTACAGAATAAAAAATTGTCTTAAGAATAGCCGGATGATAAATCAGTCAATCCATAAACATGTCACAGTGGACTCAGAAAATCAACTGTGGTGATTTTTGTCTCTGGTGTTTGGAGAGCTATGTGATTGGCAAGAGGGCTGAAAATTACTGGAGAGCGCTGAGAGAGGTGTTGATTCCTACCCCAGCTCGACCTCATAAGAAAGTAGCGAGAAGAAACAATGTAATCTTGAAAACCTGCTCCCAGTCTCTAGGAGAATTGGGATGCAGGACTTAAGCAAGGCAGCCAGAGGACATCTGCAGGTGTTGGCAGGCTGTGTAGCTCTGCCATGAAGGAAAGCTGGTGGGTGGGCCACAGCATGTGTCAGGGGTTGATGAGGAGCTGCTGGATCTGACCACATGCCCATTTGCTTACACATTCATTTTGCACTGGTACCTCCAGTCTCTTGAAAATTTGGTCTTGTGTTACCTGTGCTTAGCACGTCTGTCAGACTGTTTTACTGATGATCGTTTTTGACTAGGGAGCGATGACTGAAGCTTAATGTGCTGGAATATACATGTTGCATTTACAGCTCTAGAAACACACTTGTAAAACTTCCTGGACTTAATCTCCTAGATACAGTTGTACTGTAATCAGTCCTGGATTAAGACTTGAGGCATTAATTTGCATCAAGCTGTACCCTGGACTTTCTATTTAGTGAACTATTTCTCTAGCATTACAAAGCTTCTTCACCATCTGTGGAACATTACCACAGCATAGTCCTGGCTATCTCCTTTACACAAGACATGTGCTCACACTTCTATTACCTCCAGGCATGATTATAGCAGTTCCTTCCTAATTGGCCCCCTAGACACCATGACTTAAAAACTTCCCTGAATTCAAAATGCTTCTGCCGGTTATTTGTTCTAAACCTTTAGCTCATTTCTGTTCCATAGCTGAAGTACTAGATTAGTATGCAGTTCATGTCATTGAAGTTAACATCCCCTATTTGACTTAAGTCTCAAACTCTTTGTTTAAAATTTAAAGTTACTTTTGAATTAAAGTGCAAAACAGGAAAATTTGAGACTTTTCTTGTGGTTGCACTCCTACAGTTTTCTCTATAATTGAGCAATGGGAATTGAACTGGCCTTGAACCAGGACTTGGTTTTGCTATTCATAGAGAAACTTCCAAATCTTTATTGACTTCTGCAGTAGATCTCATTTAAGCGGTATGAAAAGTCTTTCTTTCTAGTTTCTTGGTTTAAAACTTCTGATCCTACTGCACCCAAAAGAAAAAACTTCATTTTATTGGACAAGGTTTCACTGTAAAGCCTTAGGAAGTATCACTCCATGTTCCCATTTTGAATTGTTGTGAAATTATGCAGATTTACACTACTGTTGTTACAAAACTTGGCACAAAAAAAGTGAATCACCTTCTGCATGCAGATAGATAGCCTTTTAAGTTGGCAGAAAAAAATAAAATTTTTATATCCCTTTTAACAGCAGTTACACAAAGAGAAAGGGAGTCAGCGTTTCATCTTTATAACCGCAAAAGGTCTTGTGTTGTGCAGTCAATAGCTTTTGGAAAGAGAGTAAATGCACCCCTGGGGACTACAGTGGGATCTAGCAGATGCACTCAACCAGCCAGAAGACTGATGATGCCCTCAGGTATTTGTAATAATGTAAGGAAAAGCATACGTTTTTAGGTGATTTGAATTAGAAAAAGCTCTCTTCATTCATCTGATAAAAAGTTACTGCTTTTAGCAATAAAGTATAAATGCATCAAGGACTCAACCAAATTGCTTCATAAAGTAAGTAGTAGTAGCAGCAACAGGCAACAAATGAATCCTCCTACTAAGAGTACTGTGGCAAATAAGTTCTAGTCACGCCCTGTAGTTACAGAATTGTCTTTAAAGATAGCTGAACAAACAAAATTTCATTTTTTTTTCAATATATGTCTTGTGAATGTTTAGTTTTAGTTTTATTTAATTAAAAACATCTCAATACACTTCTAGGCTAAGTCTCAGACAGTGATCAGCATCATAGAGTTTTGATGCCCTCTAGTGCTTTTATAAAATAATCTCTTGAAGAAAGTATTTTCTTCTGAATAGTGTTTTAAATTTTACATACCTTGCCTAGTTTTGTAAGCAGATTCCTTTTTATGCTTTCCAAGCTGAGAATATTTTAATGATGTTTTATAATAGCATATAAAGTAATTTTTAGAGTTCTTAAAACATTGAGATCTGGAAGACAGCATGATCCTGGCACAAGAAAGCAGGTGAATACCACCTGGAACCTTGTGACTTGTACCGTATGACAATCCAGAACAAACCTTGAAATCCCACTCAATCTCATTGGCTTTTTTTATGTTTTAAAGATAAGCAAAACAATATTGTGCATACATGACTGAAATGGTAGCATTTTAAACAGTAGTGTAGATGAAGTTTGGAACAGTAATAAAATAACTGAATTTTTTTTAATGTGTATATCACAATAGTAAACCTGAAAGCAGTGTATTTAACAATAATTTTGAAAAGGTTGGGGGAAAAAAGGATCGTTTAATCATATTTAATGATTTATTTGTTTTACTGATAATTATCAAAGCAGACATACAATTGTCTTTATCTCTACCATGCAATCATTCACATGTATAGACAGTGGCATCATTTTTCTGTGAAAGAAAAAAAAAAGCATGGAAATATATGTCTATGGGAAATAAAGTACAAGAACTACATAAACTTAAAAAAAAAAAACCCAACAGATACTTGTTTCCACAGTAATTTAATAAAAGATGATCTTGAACGTTTCAAATAATCTGCTAGTTTTCAGTTCATTTGAACGAGTAATTTAGGATCAAGATGGTAATCCTCAGCTAATCAAAATGCTGTACAGCCATTAATGTCTTAATTTGAACTTTTTGTTACAGGTTGTGAATTTGGAAATCACACAAATAAGTAAGTAATTTTTTGGACTTTTTTTTTCTTTTGCATCTCTGAAGCATTTACTTATTTTCCTCTTCTCGTGCCTAAAAAAATGCCCTAACCAGAGAAAACGTCCAGTAAAAATGAGCTTTTGAAAAATTTTCTGGTCTTTTGTGTTTAACATAGTTGCAACTCTATACTATTCTGATGAGACAACCTACCCCCTGCTGTCTGAAATTTAATATTGAAAGGTATTCCACATTTGGAAATGGGTATATAAAAATGCTGTTTATTTATAAGATCAAATACTGATCACTAGAGAAAGCATGCCTTAAGTATTAGAGCATCATAATAGCTGTTCTATATTATGGCCCAAACAACTTTCTCCTGACTGCCTGTTCAAAAATACGTATTCTCTGGAAAATATTACTGATGTGTAGAATAAAACTTTTTTAGTCTGTACTTCGTGTTACTTTTGTTCTGTTTGGTTTCAAAATCATAGAAATAAATGTGAAACTTATCTTTGTTATCTCTGTGGCTGTATTGAGGCAGTATAAAGGTTGCATTTTAATGTGATGACATTTTTAGATTCTATCTTTATAGGAGTAAATTTACAAACTTCAGATATCAGGCTTGTTTATACTTTCTATCATCTGTACCTATGAAAATATTTCAAAGATTTATTAAAGGAAAGAGTAAAAGCCTACATATGATGATATCCTTTAACAATTTGATTTTATGTAGCTACTCACTTTGAGTACAGCTCTTTACAATCAAGCTAATTTATGTTTAAAAATGAATTCTTTCCTGCTTTCAGTGGAGTTAGCTGTCCTGATTGATACAATGGATGCACAGCTTCCTCTCCATCTTATTTATGTAGATGCTTGGGCTTTGCAACGTACCTGAGCATGTGACAAAGTCTGTTATACTTGGTGGAAATAGTCACATAGTTTATATTAGGTGTGTGTTGCTACAGGTACATCTTTATGAAATAAATTCTTGTAAGATCAGTTTTTAATATTGTGTTGGAGTTAAAAGGTTTTGGTCTAACATGAAATCCTAGTCTATTCTGCATTGATGTGCATCTGCCACTTTTCTCTCCCAGACTGCCGCTGTGACAGGATGCATGAACAACACAAGCTCACAGTGTTCTGCATTCAGAGCTTGGAGAAGGGATATTTGCATGGTGGCTAGTTAAAAGATCCACGGTGAAATAAATGTGCATTTGCATTAATGGGTATCATATCACTATGAAATCATAAAATTAGTTATATGATTTCCATTGAATCAGAGCATTAAAAGTATACAACAATTATAATTTTTGTAGGAAAAAAAGCAGTGAAAACAAAATAACATTTTTTAGTCTACTATAAATGTATTTTAAATAATTTATAGCATGATTTTTTTCCTTAGAATCCTGTGATTTTTCTCATTTTGTTTTGCTTTCTTAAATTTGGTAAAAGAAGGAGCCTTCCAAAAATTTAAAATTTTCAAATCCTCACTGTTAGTGTCATCATGACTTCTAACTTCACTTTCTACACAGAGTGCGTGTGGTAAATAAGCTCCAAAGTAGTTTGGAAACATTCAGATAATGCGCATTTGCTTTGTCCTTTTTGCAGAGTACCATTTGAGAACCCCGAAGATGCCATTTTACTACGGGCAATGACAAGATCTCTAATGGAATTTTCCTCTGTTGACTGGAACAAAGTAGCCACCTGTCAAGAAAGACGGCTTGAAAACAAAGTAGAAGAACCCCTTGAGAAGCTGACAGTCCAATTTAGATGAGTGCTTTCTTCCTTAAGAAAAAAATTATTCCTCTCTCTAGTGTGGAGATAAGCCTCTTAAGTAAGTTAATATCTCTGTAAAACAAGTACACTAAAACATGCATCTAATTAAATGAATTTCCAGCAAAAAAAGTATTAGTGTAACATTCCTTTTATCATCAGATATGTAATATGGAGAGTGAAGAAATTAAGAAAACAAATAATAGTGGCAATGCTGCAATAAAATTTGCTTGAAATGCAATTCTTACCATACTTCTGTTATCAGAAATTATTAAAGCTAAACTGCAAGTTAATTTTTAAGAAACTAAGGATAAAGAATTTCAATCCGTATAGTTCCTACTGAAGAATTAGACTTACCGTGTTCACTAGCAGTAATTTGTCTTCCTCCATCAAAATAAAGACAGGAGAAAGCAATCATTAAGCTTTTCTCATTTCTGAAAGGGATTCAAGTTTCAGTTTGCTAATTTGTGTGCTGCATGTATGCACTGAAAACTCTTATTTTTATGTGGATACTCATTTGGTCTCAATACAGTGGAACCATGAGCTCTTAAGCATGCTGGTATCTAGCTGTTGTCGGTGGCTGCTAATATTCTCCCAGGATGCAGCCC
This sequence comes from Fulmarus glacialis, assembly GCF_000690835.1. NCBI lineage: Eukaryota > Metazoa > Chordata > Aves > Procellariiformes > Procellariidae > Fulmarus > Fulmarus glacialis. The sequence continues at coordinate 27,443 of NW_009227593.1, read as the reverse complement.
TCTGCTTACCGGTCCTTTTGGAGAGACAGGACTTGCCATACACAATGCACTGCCCCAAGGCTGCTGACTGGTTTTAACACACTCTCTTTTATAACCACACTATACACTGTACAGTGCTGTAGCACTACACCTGGCACTTCTGGCTTCTAAAGCCCGTTAGCACTAAGGAAGCCAGTGGGAGATGTGCATATAGATGGAAAATAATACATTTCCTCACATCTTTCTCCTTCCATTCTGCCAAAGGCTTAAAGCCAATGCTATCTGATGTATCTAGGCCCTTCTTCAGCCTGTGACTTGTCTTCTGAGTTCCTTCTTTCTCTCCTAAGGTAGCACAGAGTCACAGGACAGTCTAGGTTGGCAGGGATCTCTGGAGCTTATCTAGTACAACCTTCCTGTTGAAAGCAGGGTCTGAGATTAGGTTATCCAGTGCCCTGTCAAGACGAGTCAAATATTTCCAGTGAGGGAGGTACCACCACTTCTTGGCAATCTCTTTCAGCGTTTAATTGCACTCCAGAGCATTTTTCTTATATTCAGATGGAATTTCACCTGCAACAAGTTGGGCCTGTTGGCTATTGTCCCGTCATTGTGCATCCCCCATCTTCTCTGTAACTACCTCTAGGTATTGTAAGGCTGTGACTAGATCTCCCCAAGTCTCTCTGGGCTGAACAAGCCAAATTCCTACGACCCTCTGATCATCATGATGGCACCCTTGCTGGACCTCTCTTGAACTGAGCTGACCAAAATGGGACACAGTATTCCAGGTGTGGCCTAGTAACTGCCAAGTCAAGTGGAATAATTACACTTTCGATCTGCCGGCTGTACTGTACTTCTGTCTTCACCGATGCATGGCACCATTTACCTTCGGTGCTGCCAGGGCATAGTGCTGGCTCCAGGTAAGCTTGCTGCCCACCAGGACCCCCAGGTCCTTTTCAGCAGATCCAGACAGATCCCAGTCTGTACTGCTGCTTGGGATTACTCCATCCCATACAGGACTTTTATCTTTGTTAAACCTCATAATTCCTTTCACCTTTTCGATGTTCGATTCCTTCCTTTTTGATTTCAACTTCCGTATTTTTTCTTAAAGTTCCACGCATTTTGTAAATGCCCTTAAATTAGCTGCATCTTTATGGTTTTAAAAGGTAGATCAACACTTTGGTTTCAGTTAGGTTTCAAGAATGTTTTGTTTCTCAAATTGAATCAGTCTACAGAGAAGCTAGACAAAACTAAGCTTTGGCTAACATGTTTTCTTAAAGAGGTCCTCTCTAAGTAACTGTCCATTAGGGTTTAGTAAGTGTAATCCCTAGTTCGTCTTGAGTCTTTTGAACTCTGACAGCTGACTATGCTCACGGACGTAGCCTCAGGAATACATAGATTAAACAAAAAACCCTACCATGGCATCCAGAAGCTCTTCATTGTAATGTTTGCGACCTGTTCATATTTGTAGTTCGTAAATGTTGGATGCTGTCCAACAAGGCACAAGTCAGTAGAATCACCGACTGCCGACATGTCCACCTTACTTAAAAGGCAGTCCATTCCATAATCTCATCCATTTGAGCTTTGTCAAACGGTTTGAGTCTGGTTTAGAGCCATTAGTGAAAAAGGAATAATGTTAGCTATTTTTATAAAAAGAATACTTATATTACAAAGGTAATTTCAAATTTTGCTGAGAATTCCCTTTAGTTAGATGAAGAAAAACCTTGAAAATCTACCTGCATCAAAAATCTAAAGTGATTTGAACATGCAACGTTTAGTTCACTAGAAGATATGCTCAGATAGTTTCAGAAGCTTTTATATATTCTTAATTCAATTCATTCAATTTCCCAGGGTGAAGAGATAGTCGATATTAAAAAAATACTTAGCCTAAAAGTAAACTAGGGAGCAAGAACTGCAATGAAGCAAGCTAGACAGATTCACAACTGCTATGCTCTGTTCTTGTATCTAGCAAAACCACTGGAGAAGTGAAAATTCCATTTTTCCCAATGGAAGGGAGAAAAGTCTTTTGAATCACACACCCTTGAAGATGCAAGAGTGCGTCTGTTGGCTTTGCACGCCGCAGCTGTCTTGTCACTTAAAACCTTGCTTAAGGAATCAGTAAATTGCATATGAATTTTCATCCTACTTTAAGTTCCTTTAAGTAACATGTCACGAGATGTTTCCTCCAATTCATGATTATGCAAGAGCTAGTCCCCAAGTTTATGCACGACCTATCAACCATGATCTTCCAACAGAAGAGCTGTCGCCAGCTCAAGCTGAGGAAGGCAGAGGTAGCTCTGGAGTGTCAGTGCGCGCCGGGACCCTAACTTGGATTGCAATTGCTCTCCTCTGAGACTTGCTGCAAAGAGAGGGAAGTGTGGCAGCCTCTGCTCAAAATTACTTAGAAGCCTTTTCAAGTTCGAATGAGAACAAACACAACTGCATAACCGCGTCAACGATCCCACACTTCACACCTATTTCCAATGTTCATACTTTCTCCTATTGCTCGGGCTTTTCTTCTTTATCAAGAAAAAGCGTTGGCTGCCAGAATGAAAGCAAGATTTGCACTGTGGATTTTACCACACTTCTAAAATCCTGAATCATTTGTCCTAAAGGGTTTGCATTTTCAGAGAAACCTTACAGAGCAACACATCTCAGTAAGCCCCAAATCCCACCAGCACTTCTGCATTTCCAGATCCAAGAGTGGGTGGTGACTACATCATGACTCCATATCTAAGTTCCAGGCATGCATCTCTTGCTCACCAATTGTCATGAAATTAAAACTTGTACACCCGAGCTACAGGAGGCCCACGCACATCAAATGAGAATGTCACCATATGTCCCAACAAGCATTACAGATGCAGTAAAAAGAATCACCACGCAGTTCCCTTCTTTTAAAAAACTTCCCTTTATTCTTCACAATTTACTAATCCTTGAAATTAAAACACAGGTACATTCCCTGCACAGGTGCATTTATGTATCCTCACTCTTACAGTTTTCAGAATATTAAACAAAAACTTTCAATATATTAAATAGTAAAAAATTAATAGCATTTTTCCTCTGTTTCCTCTGAGGATGGTCCTATTCCTCTAAGTTGAAGGATATTGCCATGTTCAACACACCAGTTATTCATCCAACAATTAGGTAATCTCAAATTTTGCCATCCCTATGCAGCAAGTGGTATTTTCGGTTGTGGCACTCCCATTGATTTCATGAGACGCAGTAGTAAGTCTGAGTGAAAGCAGCACAGTTAAGGGAAACTACTTTCTAGATATGGTATTTAGTTGAAAGCCTAACTGAAATCCCAGTTGTATCAATGCACACGTGAATTTTCACATTTAATTCACTGTGACCATGTTCAGCATGAGCAATATTAAGCATCTTTTATGTTTATGAAATAATTCACAAGCAACATCCCAGTGTGCTCTAAGGCATTTTTACCTGAAAGCTGAGATTTAGAAACCATTATTCTTGTCAGTCAAAATAGTTTAAATCATTCTGGTCTTCCCTTCATTAGACTTTGACAAACTTGGAATATTTTTGACCAAACCAACAGTGAAATAATTCTGTTGAAACACACATTTCAGTCAGCTTGAGACATTTGAAACAGCAGTATCATTTAATAAAATTGCCACAAAATAGACACTATTGTTGTACACTCACTAATCAAAAATATTTACAGTAATATCACGAAAAGTTGAGAATTCAGATGAGTATCTTCAGAAACCTACCTGCTACTGAATTCCTGCAGATAAAGCCTCATAAAATGGTGTAAAAAAGCAATTTAACAGTTGGCTCCCCAATGCTTTTCAATACAGTTCTGTGTACTTGCAGAAAAAAATATTTAAATTACAGTTAAAATAGATTTTAGGTTCTGAAAACACGAATAATCCAAATCAAATGCTTTTTATTTTTCACTAAGTGGCTGATTAACCACAGATACTCATAATTTTTTACTATGCTTACTGTTGGTATACATACAGATGGATCTATGCCACTCTATTTTTTATCAGATAATAAATACCTATTTTTGACAATCTACAACAGAACCTGAAGTATTTATAGACAAATTAGCCAGTATTTCATCTCAAGATGAATATAGACATGCTGTCTTTCAAAGGGAGTCTTGTGCAAGCCATGCTGTAAGAACTCAGACATGGTCAGCATAAAAAATTCTTTAGGACCCTTGAGGTACAGGGACGTAGCCAGAACACTTAGTCCCTTCCTACCCTCTTCTTACTCCTCAGAATCTTGAATTTTTTGAAAAGCAATGTCAGCTAAGCCAGTCTCATTTTTCAGTGGACTTTCAGGGTACAAGTCTAGTGCCTCCGTCTCTTTGGTAAATTCAGGTTCTTCCATTTGGTCAGTAGCGTGATTTGGATCCACTTCTTTGGTAGCATCTGAACAAGGGTCTGACTGTTCTTCACTTGTAGAACTATCCTCTACTGGCTGCACTTCATCTAAACAAAAGAGAAATCGCATCATCGCTAAACACTGAACTCATCTGCAAAAAAACATTTTTATTGTTGAAGAGTAATAAACACTAGGAAACTTTGCATCAATTACAGAAGTGATTAATTTAACAAAGCTTCATCAAAAAAGACCTAAGACATTAGAGTTCTGCTTAAGCTGGTGCAAGATTACTCTGAAACTAACTCTACACAAAGCTTTCATTAATTTATCTTCAATTTTGCCATACTTCTTTTAATATGTAGAGGAGCAGAGTGGGACACTACAGTTATTTTAACTTTCAATTCCAACATGCTTTATCAACACTATTCTTACAGGTAGATTTTCAAAGAATGGCTGCAGGCTGGTTAAACACAGAATACAGGTGGGTTTTGTTTTTCTTTAAAAAAAAAAAAGAGGCATGTACATGATTATGTAGAAAGCATTTTTGCATATAACAGACTGAAGAAATTATTTGCTAATCAACAGTTGACCACAATGAACTTTGGTTGAAGTGAGTCATCCTAACATTTATAACCTAACTGCATGGAGCAGGATCAGCTATTGCACCTTTACTTTTCAAGCAATGTTTTCAGAGAAAAGAATTGTTAAGTAACTTTTGCCTTGATTCTGCTAAGTAGGGGTTGTATGCTAGCAATTCTGAAAAGAAAGAGGGGAAAGCCTAGTTGAGGGCCCTGGCACCTTCACAAGGAGTTCATCTTGGTCTCTTATTCTCTGTTATGATTGATAGCCAGTTGAAAACACTGTCACAGTTAGCCACAACACTGCCAAAGCCCTGCCTAGGTCTCATTTCGCTATGGACCTAGCTGCCTGAAGCACAGGCTGAAGCATAGACTTCCTTAACACTCATCCTTGTACAGTGGAAACTCTTAAAACTCTTGGTTTTGCTTGTAGTTGCAGCTGTGGGATTTTTTTTTTTCCCCTTCCCCATCCCTCCCCCCGCCTGGATGTAAAGGATTTGTAGGGGATAGTATTAGCTTTTTGAAACAAAACTGCTGTTGATAAGAGCACCTTTGATACAACACTATTCACAAGGTGACTTGAAGCTAGGATGAATTCACTGTCACGCTAACAACGCATAATCTGGTAAGGTCCATGGTGTGTTGGCCATGTAGCTGAAGAAGTTAGTGAAGATTAACATATAGGTAGTGCAGTAGTAACATGTCAAAAAATATTAGCTTCCCTTTTTAGGAAAGGAGGGACAAGAGCTATCCACGAAGGTCCTGTCTCCACCTCTGAAGAGGAGGGCACCTGGCCACTGACTTGTTCAGTTAATAGGAACCTGCAAGTGTGTGTATTTGTCACCAGTGTGAGGCACCACACTGCTCACAGCCCATTATGTTTTGCTGTATTGGTATGCAATATATTCAGGGATTTCTAGTATCCTTGCCTCCAACTTCCATAGTCGTCTTGATCCCATGCAACAACAACTCTTGTAACAGGACCATCACAGGAAGCTGTTGAAAACTTCAATAATTACTAATTTATTAGTAATTCATATCCTGCTACAGTTTTTACAGTCCAGCTGAAGTGAAGAATACTACCATAAGAGAAGTGTGATTTGTCCAGTGCACTTCTACAATCCTTAAAACAAGGGAAAGGGAATCTATTAAATTGTGAAAGAGAAAAAGTGATTTTCCTATTATTTCACTCACAAAAACATTGTATCAGAGTAAGTTAAGGGGGGTGAGTGTGATACAGTGTTTTTTCTGTTTAATTAATAATTATGTATTAATGATTTGCTTACTGAAGGGAGAAAAACACCATTAACAGTTCAAAGAGTAATGCTTGCTTTCTTCACATTCAAAGTACACAACACAACTTGATACTGTGATTATGAAAAAGAAAGCATTACAGGAGAATTAACATCTACATTAACCTTTGCAACTGGAAGGAGTGGGCTGCTTTCTTATTATCCAACTTGTCCTAACACCTCCAACGAAAGGTAGAGTAGCATGAAACTTCTGCATGATTTTGATTAAAGATTTGGATTTTGAAACAGTGCAGTGTAATTCAGAATGCTTTACTTGTAGAAACCTGTGTAACTCTAGCATTAAAAACCAGATTTTAGAAAGTACTAGCATTTGTAAATTGAAAGACTAGAATTCCAACAAATGCAGGTATGCTGTTATGTTACAACAAAGATTTTTCTTTCAGCCTCAGCCGTTACAGATTTTAAGACCTGTTACTATTGTTCCTTGTGATGTGCAGTTAATGCAGCATTAGTTTCAGCAAGCGAACTACAGATCCTAACCTTTCTTTTGCTTTTTTTCTTGCTTCCTTTTTTCTTTGGCAGCTTCTAGTTCTTGTTTCTCATGAATTTCTTTCAGGGTCTTGCAGACTTTTTTGTGGGTAAACCAGTGTATTTTCTGGCAGTTCTGGTCGCAGTACATCACCTGAAAGTTACCAGAGCTATCAATTCATCTTTATGTACTGAAAAAATACACAATATTCTTATATTTCTTAGTGTACTAAGTTAAATCTCGCTATGTATATTACTTATGGTATTTTTAAGCAATTTGTAAGGTCATACGGAGTGATTCTAACCTATATAAAACTCTATAAAGAATAGCTTGTTTTGGTAACTCTAAACATACAGAAATTTTACTCTTTCTTCATACACAGTTGGAAATCCAAGTACTCCTACTTGTGAATTTCAGGCATCTCTCCCAGAAGTAGATGGCTTGCACGTTTTCAGTGTAGGCATACATGCCATTCCTCGTAAGTCTACACAGTAAATAGTCAACCATTCAAAATCCTCAGCACCTCAGTGGCACTATTTTTTGATTCATTATAACTATTTATGGATTCTTACCATTTTACATACTGAACATCTTTTGTCTGCTCCCTTTCCCCCACAAGTTGTACAGAATTCAGCATCCACAAAACCCACTTGGCCAGTAATAGCTTGTGTAAGTACAGAAAAAGCTGTAGGATCAGAACCCTGAAAGGTAAGACAAGAGTTGGTAATGAGATTAAAAAACAACACTATCATAAAGAGGGACACGTAAGAGAACAACAAAACACGCAATGCAAGCTTCCAAGCGGCTAGCTGCAGTCTCACTGAAGGTGCCACAGCAGCAAGAACATAAAAGTAAATCATAGAACTTCAACTAACATGCACAACCTAACATTTATAGAGTTAGATAAATTTTTGTATATAAAGTTAACTTAGTCCTTAGCTTCTGCAGAAGGGAGGATAAAAATTATCATTTTTCACTCTGTAAATTATTAATAATACTATTAATGAACTCAGTGTTCTTTACACACTGTCATCCGCTTGTAGATCATATGCAGCAGGTTTTCGCATAGTCTCTGTGCTGGCACACAGAAAGATATTTTGCTTGTCACTGAAATATTATTGTGCTTAGTGCACGCAGATACCACAGACCAAATGGTCAGAACACAGAGTCTTCAAAACAATTATTTGCATATTATTATTTAGATATTATTTGCAGTATCCTTCCCATGCAATACAAGCAGTAAGATTTAGTATATTTTACTGGTAACCATAAATTACAACTATTCTTTTGGGCAATCATGTAAACATTAGAGGAAAAAAATGCCGAGTTGCTCCAGCTCTAAGTAAATCCTTAAAATGTTAGACTACCATGGAATATGCATGATCATAACTACTATGACAATGCTGAGATGCCCAAACTGAATCTAAGTAATTGTGCATGCCTAAGGTCAAGGCCTTCCAGACAATTAAAGATTTACAGCATCTCCTCCTTCCCAGCTCTGCAAAATGTACAGAAATCCAATACAACAAACTGTATTTCTTTAATGGGAGAAGGCAGAAAAGACGGCAAGCTCTTCTAAGAAAAAAGACAGGAAGGAAAATGTTTACTCTAAAGCAAGTCTTAATGCATCATGACGGCTTATGTTTTCACACTGTGTTTATTTTTCTGGCTTAGACAAACAGTAGGGATTGCATTAAGCCTCAGGACATTTTATTAGACTGGAGCCACTTAAGATGGAGGCTATTTTTAATTCACTTAGCATAACCCAAACACATCACAGAATTGTTCCACTTCCCCAGCGTTAGTGCATACAACATCTAGCTCTCAGAGACCAGAGAGAACATTCTTGAAAGAGAGTAACAACTCTTGAGCAAGATTTATTATGAACTAATAGTACTACAATGAAGAGTGTGTTAGCAAAGATATATGAGGAAAACTGAAGTTAGATTTTTTACTTGTAATTTTGATTTCCTAATTTAGATATACATTTTACTCTATATTGCATCATCTTGCCTCTCCCTGTGATAAAAGGAGCTTTACAGAATGTTTTCCCTTTTTCTACCATCATGTATTACCAACTTTTGGTGTACACTAGAAATACATTAAATCTAGGAAATTATTTGATCTTAAATTGAATTTAGACATTGTGAAAAAAGAGTGCAAAATGGGTTTCATCTGTGTCTGAATCGACAATTTGTAAAAGTGAATTGGCAAAGAAAAACTGAATAGACATCCCAGAGTAGGAAAAGAAAGCTCTGACACAGAAACAAACTGTTCCAATTTTCTTTAAAAGCTAAGGTATTTAAGCATTCATTATGGGCACAGGAAAAAACCTACTAGTTGAAGTATTTTAGAGCATTTTCCTGCAATATGTAAAATAAAATTCCAGTTTGGCAGAGAGTTCAGGGACTTTAAAATGCCTTTGCTTAATATAATACATTGCAGAAGCTGAGAAACAGAAAGATGGCTTTGTTTAAACTGAATTACTATGCAAGTTGCTTAGGAAATATTTTCTTGATAGGAAAAACTTACTATTTCAACAGGAGCAATACTTCTCACGAGCTGCTGGAGCAACGTAGCTTCACAGTAAGGAAACTTTCGGATACTTTCTCGAATTAGCTTCTCTTGATATACAGGGAAACCATCTTTATCCCTTCCTTTCAAGAGACTAAATTTTTTAAAACCGAAGTCAAACAAGAAATCACATAGTAAATGTTCAAGAACAAATACACAGCATGCTGTACTCTGTCCTCCTGACTCTGTCCTCTTTCAAATTATAGAGAAGAATTATAATTAAAAATAATGCGACAACTTCAAATGCAACAGTGTTTAAAATGCAAATGAAATTATTTTTATTCTAATGCACAATCATTATAAAATACAAAATAACTAAATGTATGCTCTGAAACCACTACTTACTAATTCAGCCACACAGAGAAAAATAATCATCCACAGGTAGACTAGTACCTACACCAGACTGAAGTAGCAAAATGCTTTGTTGTGTTTAAAAATGAGCATTGTAAAAATAAAGACTGAAGAATACACAATACTTCAAAATACAAAATTCTGCTTTACATATGTTTAATAACGTGTTATAGTCCTGATGCTTCTATATTTATCTGGTTGGCTCCTACTTTTTTATATGGATCTCTGATGAACTATTTGATTTCAGTATGTGAAAGCTGACTTTATAATTTATTTTCAGTATCACAGAGAAATCCACGGAGGTCTATGGGGAATGTGATCCTTCTAAAAGCCAGGCCATTTACTTTGATACTTAAGATCAGGCAGCTGGTTTTGTAACTCTGAGCAGGTTCTGAAGATCTAAGTGATTTAAGAGTCCAAGTCTCATCCAGAGCCAGTGGGATTTGCAGTTCTCGGTGGCTTAAGTGTTTTTGAAAAAAAATCTCACCCTGTATGACTGCTGGAGAGCAAAACAGCAAGAGAAATGTTCCCAGATGATCCATATCGGACATTGAGAAATTCTTTTTTCAAGCCTATCACTCCCCTTTTTCTCCACCACATGTTGCGCTCTGCTGCTTCATAGTGTATGTGCGATTGCCAAGCTCTAACCAGTTCCAGCAGGGAGCTGAAACTCTAGGAATGTTTCCTTTGTACCCCAGGAAAGGACAACGCCGCTTCAGACAGAAAAAAGGGAGTCAGTGCCACCCTGAAGTGACTGCAACTGGGATTATTTCAAAATTTACTTGGCATAGCCTTTATCCAAGACAATCCAATCTATTACTACAGCTGTCTTTTTCTGGTATCTGTAAAGTTGATTCATACATATGCCTTCAGACCTCTCTGTAGAAATACATACCTTTTGATAAATCCATCTAGTTTATCCTCTCGCTCTTTTAAGAATGTAATACATTTCTGGAAGATGCAACTGATGTAGTGCATTTTCATAGCAAGTACTTCATTCATATCTTTCTGCTTCATACATTTCTCACAAATTAGATCCAGAACCCTATAACATTTCTGCAGTGCTTCTACTTCGGCCAATAGAGGGTTCTCTTTTACCAGCAACACAATCTATGAGAAAGATTGAAGAAAATGTAATCCAATTAGGAACCAATATTTTTAAACTTGTGCATCAGCATTAAAGGTTATATAGCTCATTGTAGCTATATTTCAGTGGAGTTTCTAATACTCCTCTACTTCCTCCTTATGCAGTCTTCCCCTTCTTTTTTTCAGTCATTATTTAATATTACTATTTAGTATATTGTAATTCACAGTTCACATAAAAGAAACATTCAAAATTAGGACTGATATTAAAAATAACAAGGATTTTTCCAGAATAAGAACCTGAAGAATCAAAACCATTTCAAAATAAACAGTTACAGAAACTACCATACACTGTCCTAAAATCTCTTTCCTTTTGAACACCTAAAATAAACTGGACTTGTATGATTTAAGCAGTTTCACAGAACACACTAACCTCACATCATCTTGGAGTACTTCAGGTAGACTAGTAAAGCACTGAACTTACGATTTTAAGAGGAAACTGTATTATATTCTACTCACTACATTAGCTGCCACTGGTACATTACTGTTTGTATGTACTGCAAATACCTGTTTGGCAACTGTTGACAAATTCCTAACTTTGAATAGCAAGCCCAAGGACTTTGTGTTTGAATTTATATATACTAATTTCTCTGAACTACACTGGAAGAGCAAACCATAAGAGACATTATTTTCAGCAAATACACTGGGAAGTAAAAATAAACATCTCTTGCCCACACTTCCAGAAACAGCAGCAGATGTTACTATGGTGAACCAGTGATGAAGGTAGGAAGATACATGCTGAGACAAGCATTGAGAGAACAACAAGATTTTGTTAAGATAGGAAATTGTTTGTGTTTCCACTTCAAGTGGGGCTCGGAAAAAAAGAAAGCCAAAAAAGAAAGCTATTCATGGTTATTGATGCAAAAAATAAGAATCCCTCCACTTGAAGATGTTAGTTCAAGATTCAGGTGTATATAAACACTGAAATAGCTTCATTTTTGAGTCATGTCTAAATGTTGAGCCCGATTCTTTCTCACTTTCAGAAGCATCTGAATTAACAGATAATCCTTTTGATCTTAACTGGACTCTGAAGAGTTGAATGCTTTCTGACATAAAGAAACAGCTCCCATGCCAACTAACATACACAATTTACATATTACTCCACCTTAACAGGATGCATGTTAGTAGTAGTAATAATTTTATGTAGAGGCCCAGCTAATTTGACTGGCAGTTTTGGTTCTTTATCTAAGCCTTGTGGTTTAGTATAGTAGTCCAGCCTTTCACGTGGAAAGAAGTTGTTGATGACGGTCACACAGTCATGTTGACCTAGAGGCACACAAGAAAAAAAAAATCACCAATGAAATGAAATAATAACAAAAAAAAAAAAAGACCTAAAACCAAATCTAATGTAAGCAATACAGATGAGAATTACCCACACAGGAGCTTAGCATGATACGCTTTGCACTGGTAACAGGCAACTCTTGCCATTCTTTTACATTCAGTAAGTGTGACTTTTACAATCAGTAAATGTAACTTTCACCTTCAGTAAGCGTAACTTTCGTGTTCAGTAAGCATAACTTACTGACTCCCAGCAGGGAATGACTTCTTGAAATTTCATTTTGAAAACTCTACCCCCTTCCTGCATCCTCTTTCCCTTTTTTTTTTTTCCCTGGTAAGCCAAAACTAAGAGAATAGGTATTTCTCCCCAAAGTTATACTATACTAACAGTGCCATACTAGTGTTAAAATTTCTCACGTAAAGTTCTCTCCACTTTGTACTTTCAAAAATTAATGACATTTGCATTGGGACTTGAAAGTTTTCAGACCTGAAACAGATAGTAGTATATTAATCCAAAGCAGAGAAATTATAAGAACGGAACATGCTTAAAATTTACCAAAAAAAGGACTGTGATGAAAGTAACAAGATGAGAGAAGTTACAGCCCCTTCTTGCTTTCTACATCTGACAAAACGATGGATTACTTGGCTAAAGGGAAAGTAAAACTTAGCTTCTCTAGTTCAGGACCACATTCTTTAAATTGATTGATTTATCTTGGCAGTAATCCTATCAATCAGTAGAAGACACAGCCAACCAAATTCCAGCATTTAAAACCCTCCACTGTTTTAGAAGAGACTGTTCTAAGCTAATAGAGCACAGTATAAGACTAATGACATGGGAAGAAGTATCCTCACTTCCCACACACAAACAGATGAGTTAATGTTGATTGGACAGAGAACAAAAAAGAACAGGAATGGATTCCAATGTTCAGACTTCTACAGAGTAGCGTATCTCAGTATGCCTGAAAATATTTATTCTATCTTGGTGAGGTGATAAGACTTTAAACAAGAATTCTCCAAAATTATGTTGGAGATAACATTCCCCATTCACTAATAACTCAATTCAGCATCGCATTGGAAAAGACTCTCCAAATCCAAAGTATAATTAATAGGAGTGGACTTCTCTGACATATTAAGTGAATAGTTAAGGCTTTGCTGCTTGAACCTCAAGCGAGCAACGTCAATCTTTTCCTCTTTAAAAGACCAAAATGAGGTATGATTGAAATTCAAACTGCACTAACTCACTATTCAAGGAAGTAAATCTAAATGGCAAGGTAGGCTCTTGAATCCAGAACACCTAATGGACTTGCAAGAGAGTTCTCAGACACTTGAACAATATGAGAAGGTTGTGCTGAAGTGAAAATACAGGTCCTCATTTTTTGTGTTGTTGGGAAGGTCATCTAGACCTTCTGGTCACATTAAAATAACTCCACTTTATCTGGTAATGTTTTATCACATGTCCTTGCTAGAAATAAAGAAAAAGTGGTACATTTGGGAACGTTAATCCAGGAATCTCCCAGCACTGTCAAGATCGGTAAAGAAGTAAAAAGGCTTTAGAAAAAAAAGACAAGAAAAAGAAACACAACAACAGAAAAAAGCCTGGTTCCATGTTTTGCCCAGGATCACACAGCATACTGGAATGACAAATCTTTTGGCTTGTTCTAGTCAAGTTCAGGTAACAACTACCTCAGAACAGGTTCCGAGACTTCTCCCTCTTCCACATGCAGAGGGAGAAGGGCAGGAGGTGACTCACCGCTAGCACACAGCATGCTCATGGCAAAGCTCAGATGAGATTTCCTGACTCCTAGTGCTATGTTCGTTCCTTCCCTCAAAAGAAGCTCCAGTTACGCACTTTGTACGGCAGAAGCACATACCTCCACTTCAGACACCTCAGATGTTACCAGCTTCCTCATACTATTTGAAAAGTGATGACGTTGCAAAACCTTGCACACCTGGAGAACAGCAGCATCTATTCTTATAGATAAGATCATTTGTGCTTTTATGAAACAAAGCATGGGAACAGAACACAAATTGACTCTGTTATAGGATGAGATGTGGGAAAAAAGCTGAACAACTGTGTCAGTTCAGAACAGGTCATTAAGTAATGTTTCTCCAATAAAAAGCATCAGAATCTAACATTTTACTTCTTTAGGAATTTAGGAAATGATAATAGACTTTCACCTTACCCACAAAAGCAGCCATCTGAGCTGCTGTCCTTCCCACAGAGTTGACGACATCAGTCTCTGCTCCAGCCTCTAACATCATCCAGGTGATTTCTTTGTTTCCTGAATTTGGGAGGGAAGATATGGGAATGAGAGAGAACAAAACAGAACTTGTAATTCTTTATGTTGTAGAAAACAAGGTGTGAATTTCTTAAAGACCAGGAATTACAGCGAGGGAAGTGAATGTTCTTAATGTCATTATTTTAAGAATGGATTAAGAGAAAGGCACAGTGCTGCCTCCTTATTTATGGTTCCAGAGGGTCAAATCAAAGTAAAAACTAAATTCAGGCAGGGTGTAACTCTGCTCTCTGTAATGCACATTCAGCTCCCTGTGGTGCTTATGGGAGTCATATGCATATAACTACGCTAGAGTTTGGTCCCTCTGGATAGCAGTATAGGAGCAAATTCTACTAATCTAGTTTGACAGTTCAACTACAACATTTGCTATTCTAAGAAGAAAAACAAATCCAGTACTATTATGTAGCAGGAACATAAAGAAGGGAACAGATTGTTCCTTTCTCCACAGCGGGAACTGGGTGTTCAGACTGGGCTAAATACCAAGTAAAATGAAGCTAAAATTTGATGGGAAGATTAGATGACTTAATTGGTGCCCTTCAGAGACTAATAAGGACACTTGTCACCAGTCATGCTGGTCCTGCTTTCAAAGGTATTCTTACTTTATCAGTTTTTGTGCATATGCTAAGTACAGAAAAGTGAATATAAAAAAAGAAGGGGGTGGTGGATGGAAAGGAATGTTTCTGATTTAAAAACAAAGGCATTGCATCAGTAGTGCTCATGTACCTTTTGTACTCACAGGTAACAGACACTAAAATCAACATTCAGAAGCATTCAAGCCCAGGATGACAGGTTAAAAGCTCAGCTGTGAGAAAATGGTGAAAATCCAGCATTTTCCATAAAGCTGCAGTCATTTAACAACCTCTAAGAGTTTGTTCCCATCTTGCTGCAGCTCTGATATTACTCAATGCCACAGAACGCTTAAATTTCCCAGATCTTTTTACCAAAGTTTTAGCAGAAAAGCAATCTGAGGATCCAGTTAAGGTTCATATACACACCTTTCTTTTTTTGATGAAAGAAGGCAGAGTTTAAACTCTACCTGCTAAGAAATCTTACTTCCTTAGAATCTCCTTTCTGGGAAGGCATAAGTGGCCTGGTAAAGAAGATACTCAAAATAACCTAATATTCCCAAACCTAATCTTTTTCCCAGAAGAAACAACTTTTTTCATGTAATGTCTTTTTCTCGCTCAAGGAAATAATTGTTCCTTTCATCAGGGAAAAAGAATAGCAAGAGGAAAGCTGCAAACCACCGCTTGAGACAGGATAAGATATATACAGCTATAAGCACTCTTATGGAAAAAAAAAAAAAAGTAAGAGGAGAAGGAAAATTAATGTGAGAAAACATGTTTTTAAAACTTACTAAATATATTTTTAAAAGTCCACAAGATAATTGCAAAAATAATGTAGGAGAAAGGCAAAATTTGAAAAATACTGGATTGATCTGACATGCCTCAAATATTAATAAAAGCTACTGATTTGTAGTCCTAAAAAAAGGCAGTTTGGTGCAGCATCTTTTTCAGCGTAACACAGTATAATTAAACAGAATGTATCCCACTGCACAAGGAAACAGTCACAGGAGACTGAATTTTGAGATCTGACAAACACGACAAAGTGCAGATAGACTATATGCCTCAAAATACTGAACAAAGTCAATTTTTACATGAAAAAAGATCCCAAGCCTGAACAGTAGCTATCCTACTCCACTGTCCTGATGATTCTACTGGTCTTGACATATTTGCCTGGTTCACGTAAGTAACAGTAAACCTGAATAATAGAAAGGTGTCAACATTTTCCTTTAGATGATTAATTTATGGCAAATTGGACCCATCAATGTCATAAAAATCAGCAAGCTAAGTTTAGTAAGAAGTTACCTGAAAGTCCAGCAAACATCAGGGCAGTATACCCATGCTCATGTTCATTGCAGTTAACATCAGCCCCATGTCGCAAGAGCAACCTGCACATGTCTATTTTCCCTTTGTACGCTGCATGCATTAGAGGGGTCATGCCATGCTAACAAAAGAAAGAGAAAGGAAGTAGCATACAAAAAAGAATTCGTTATATCTCTTGATATTCATACCACTGATAATTTTTACTTGTACATACATACTCAGTATAACTACGAAAGCCTCACATAATGTTTAATTTAGCAACAATAAAAAAACCTCATAAAATCTTCATGAAAAAATATGGTTACTAACATGCAGTAGATTTTCCATTTCCATGTCACATTTCTGATTATGCGGTGCTACATACTTGAAAACAGACCAGTGTTGAATAAATGAAAACCATTTACCACTGATTTGGCATTAGCCTTTTGTATAAGACGTTAGCGTTAAAGACAACTAATGCTTCTGCTAGCGGGAAAAGCTTGTTTTAGAAAATTTGTTAGGTTCCTAAGTTATTTCTTTTCTCCCCTGCATTATATGATAAGCAACAAGAAAATTAGGAATAGGCTCGTGTTGGTTTTGCCATTACAAAGATTTGCAGTTTCTGAAACCCATCTTGCTCATTTTTAGTCATGATTACCGGTAATTGTGCTACCCTCCTCTCTCCCATTTATCCACCCTTTTGGTATTGTGTCTGTGATCTTACATCAGCCAGAGATCTGAAAGCCCTTGTAAAAATACACAGCTCTAACTAGACTTTAACAACCACACAGTCTCAAACCTTGCCTTTTGATAAGCTGCACCAGTACAAAAGGGATTAGCTTCAGCAAGGGAGGCACTGAGTTTTTGTTGGAGTTGCACTGGTGTAATTATAAATGCAAACTGGGCAAACCCTAGGGGAAATTTTCAGAACTAGGGTGAACTGTTAGTGCAGGCTCCCTCCCTCTCAAAGGGCAGGGAGAAGCACATTTCTGAGAAAAATGCATGACATTCCGTTTTTAGAACTTGATATGCTTTTTCCAATATGCTGTTTATTTTCACTTAATATCAAGTCATAGTAATTGCCCAAGAACATTCTCCAACGCTGAATACAAGGGGGTGTGCTTTAGTTTGTCCCTAAAGGAAATCAAAATGCCATTTTTGTCCTTTTTTTGCAAGTTAAGGCTGTGTGCATGAATACATTCATGTACACCATTACCACAGCTCTGTAAACGCACGGTAATGTGATACTCTGAAATAATGTAATTGTCAGTTGGAGCCTTAATATATTTCTTGTTTCAGTTTATGATAAAGTAAAACCCAATTGAGTTAAATTCATCAGTATAATTTTCAAAAAAATTCCAAAAGGTGAGAGAAATTGGGAAAGTTAAAATTATAATAACAATTTTAAAGTATTGTATTTTCATTATTCCCCATCCTAACTGAAAACAATAAAAAATGATTACTTGATGCATTATATTTTAGTAACCCGAAATATTTTGGTAAACTGCAATATAAACCACCATTAAAGAAACAAAAGACCTGAAGAGATCACATCACAAACATGAAACAAATTTGTGATTGTTTTTGCTAGGTTTCATTTGTGGTCTTATAAAGGTAAGTAAAGGCTTTCTATCCTAATATATAAAATATAACATAACATATTATATTATACTACACTATGTTACGTTATGTTCTATTATATTGACAGCAATTTTTATGGGCCAATCCCAGTGTGAAGTCATAGTATAGATTCGCCTCCTTTAGCAGCGCAGAAGAATACTGCTGTAAGGGAATATGAACACAGTAAGGTTTTAGACTGGAGAAGGAACTTTAAGAAAACAATGACTTTAAGTTTGGTTATATCTTGAATGCCACTTTCAATAAAAAAATCTGTCTGAAGATTACAGGACAAAGGAAAGGGTCGGGGGGGGGGTTTTGTCATCCCCTCCTCCTGGGAAACTTCTTTTAAAAGCCTTTGATTAAATTTTGAAAGCATCAGGCTCTGGTGTGGATCAAAAAACCACATCAAGTAGAAAACACGTGGACAGTTGTTAGAAAATTGGATTTAAAGTCACACTAGCCTTTCACATTCATAGCAAACAAAAATGGCACAGGCTAGACACAAACTTATCTGGAAAAGCTTGGTATCCTGCATTACGTCCCTATACAGAAACTGAAATAACTGCAAATACTCTTCTCAGGCTGAATATCAAAGACAGGTCCAGCAACAGTTTGTGTTCTGACAGATGACATTTGGATTGTCAATACAACATACTTAAAAGACTAAACTAGCAGACAGTTTATTAAGCATAAAGATGAAACAAATTAATTATTGTTCCAGTATGGAACATAGGATGAAGAATCCATTTTCTAGCAGCTACTATCTAATATTCTTCTGACCAAAAATCCAGTCTTTTAATCTCATTCCCTAGGATAAAAATTAATCTTTCCCAGTTTTGTTTACTTTGCAGGGATGTTATGTGGTTTACAGGGAGCAAAATTAACATCTCCCATCTTCTGCAAGGCTATAAGTATTCCCTGTATGTCTGACTGTACAAAGGGAATAGAGTTTGCAGTGCCTCTAGAAATTGCTTGGCACCTCCCCTGAGCAGGTTCTTCAGCTCATCAACCAACAAGGACTCCCTGGCACAACAGGGCTATGCCTCATGGCCCAGCCAGCCCAGCCATTACACACCATCCTTCCCAGCTCCTGATGCTGAAAACATACCAGAAGCAGACTGAGGGATGGAATTCCAAGAGCTAAGCAGACCTAACGCTGCCATGGTGGGGGAGCCAACTGCAGAAGAAAAGAAAAAATACTACGGGGTCAGTGGGCTGAATCAGCTAACAAGGGAAGAAAAGGATGTGTGGGGAGGCAGGAGGGGCAGATGAGTACCAGAACTAGGGAGGGGTTGGACTCCAGCGCCAGAAGCAGGGGAAGAAGAAAGCAGGTCAGTCTCTCTCTCTTCATCACTTGGGAGAGGTGTACTTCCACAGGATGAATAAAAACAAATCGATGAATAAAGATAATAAACTGGGAAAGCAACCTTCTGCCTTCTAGGAACTACAGAGGAAGTTTTCAACAACACTGTTTCTCAACGTTCGTTGACCAGAGGAATTGGGGAGCAGGGGGTGGCCAGGGAACAAGAGTCAGGACAAACAAACAAACAAAAACCACAGACCATCTTGCATCCCAGTGACCTGTGCATATTTGGCAGAAAAAAATGACTGCGTTGTGACCATTTAAACACTCATGCTGACTACGTAAGAATACACATATGATACATGTATATTTTTAAAAGCCATTGTTTTGTGGATAACGTGCTGATGATTTGCTACTGAAGTAGCCACATAGACTTGCGTTACTCAAGAGAAAAGAGGAATCCAAGTGGTCCCAACGTTCCCAGTGTTTTACACTTCTTGTGCTCACTTCACCCTTCTTCTCAAATGTGGAAGCATGGCCAAGATGTGGCACACATGGGCTGGATCACACTGGAGCGGCTCCCTCAGCGCGTACTGGGGTACACTACGACACTGCATATGTGAATACTAGCTACCTAACTAGAGTTTAAGTCAGAGGTGATTTTGGTAAATAGAACCAGAAAAGAAAAGGGAAAAAAAAAAAAAAAAAGACTGTAAAAACCCTAGCTGAAAAACTGTCATAGACACTTGTATGCTGATATGCTGACACTGTTAAAGCATCCACCTCTCTCTTTCCCAGCTCATTTTGCAGTGAGGAACCCAGCCCCACATTAACAAGGAAAAAGTGCCTTATTTTATTCTTTAGATTCAGGCAACTAAACCAGTTCTATTCATTCAGAAAATTACAAACTAAACACATAGACTGGAGCTTTGGCTTTTATTTGAGACAGTATTTGGGAAGTTGCTAAAAAGGAAACAACTAATGTAAAAAGAGCAGGTGTCACAAGGAACACAGAAATACTAGTTGAGGAACATCTTCAAAATCAACTCTCCTAAATAAAAAGGAAGAACACTACTGAAATCAGACCAACTCATTAAGACTAGTTCAGGTAGGTATTTGGAATTGGACTGTAGAAATGTCTCTGACTTTTAACAGAAATGGTACTGAATGCTGCTAGTCTAGAAATACATGACTTGAATTTTCATTGGATGAAAGCCTTTAGAAATTTCACCCTTAAAGCTTTTAAGTAAGATTGCCCTTACCTATCTTAAACTTACTGCAAGCTGGATTTGGAAGCTAGTCAACAGATACACGCATGAATAATCTTAGCTACAGCCAAGTATGAACAAATTAGAATATGAAATACTGTTCAGTGAGTGTAGATAAGTCGATCGATCATAGCTATAATTCTCCTCCTTTATAGTCATCCTGCTGAGCTGTTGGTTTCACATATGTAACACATTAGATTTCTCTGATGATCTTTCTGTTCATCTGCAGCGATGAAAAGTTAAAGTCTACATCAGTCAGCGACCTGAATTGAAACCAGATAATTCTTAATAGCTGTTGAATTTTCTTTGGTTTGTGTTTTTTGAAATATTATGTAAAAAACATCAGAAGACAGAACTCTTTCTCCTCAATAAAGGCCAAGGATCTGGGCGTTTTCTGCTAGTATAGGAAGTTCATACTGGAATAGCAAGATAGATTAACTGAAGAACCGTCCACTGAACATAATGAGTAAAGCTATACATATCTCATACACTAATAAGCAGGCTGCTGCTGTAATTCCCAGGAAGTATTTACTTCTGTAATTAGCATATAGAAGTGGACTGTTTCTAAAAGATGTATTTTATTACAGAAGTGAACAGCTGAATTACCAAACTAGAGGGAAAAAAGTAATGCTGCTAATGCCAAATGATAGTTCTGTATATAAGAAGATTATGAACGACCTTAAAATTATTTTAAATACAGAAAAACTGTGAAGTCTTTTCAGGTCAAGTCTCTCTGCTTGATCTGCAGAGATCTGCAGAAAATATGGGATTGTAGTACTACAGTGCTCCTTCACAACCTTAACTACCAACAGGACTGAGGAAACTTCCACAGCTAGAAATCCCATGCACTTCCTCTAGACTGCCTTTCCGTAATAATCTGAAAGATCTTAGCCACACCCTGCAAATGGATGGACTTAAAGTCAGTAAACTGCCAACTGCCAAGTCACAACACTATTTACAAGCTCTGTACTCCCAGGGGAAAGAAAACTTCTGAACGCTTTCTTCCATACTACGTTCCCAAATTAGCAACCGCTCCATCTAAAATAGGACAAAAAAATGCACTTAAATGAAATATATTTGTGTTTATCTTGCATCCATTTCCATTGCCCATCTATTTGTCCTAATATTTTGGGATGCCTGAGCTTAAATGCCCCTGAAGTTTTAAAGTTGCCAGAATCAAACTGTTAAAGACAAGTTTTGTGGAAGAGCTATGTATTTCTTTGTTTTCATAAAGACAGTGATTAACCCTAAATACTTTCCTTTCTTTGACTACCTAAATCCACAAAGAAACAACAAAAAAAATTGATTTGATCATAAAAGATGCTGTGAAAAAAACAGGACTGTATCTGCTGGATATCTACAACCTTCTGGAAGATGGGCATCTGTGAAACTAATTTGAATAAAGGGGTCTTGCTCTGCTCCCGGTAGAGCACTGCAGATAGGAGGAGGTGAGGGTGAGTGAGTCTTGGCACATGGGCAGGAAAAGCAAATGGACTTAGGGGAGCGATTTTTTATTTTTTAAATACATGTAACAACAGCAGAAGCAATGCTGAAACACTGTGTCCAGCTCATGCCCACATTTTTGAAGGAAGAAGCTGAAACAACTGGAAAGGATTCCGAAAAGAGCCATGATTATAGCTCAATTACTGAAGAAACATAACTTTAGGCAAGATAGTTAAAAAGTCAATTTGGAAGATGTTAAAATATGACTTGGTCCTTGTCTAAAGGTACATAGAGAAAAGACTGCTGATTGTCAGTAGTTTTTAATCTAGAAAAAAGCAGATCTAAGCAGTTAGAATACACGGTCAAACCAAAATTAAAGGGACATCTTATGTGTTTATTTTTTAAAATCAGGAAGTGCAATATGTAACAGCCTGCTTCCACAGATGCTGTGGATTCTCCAGCCTGTGGAAATTATTAAATTGTGACTGCATGTTTGCTGTACCACAAATAGAAGAGAGAATTACATTAAACCCATGCTCATTCTGTGGATTCTCTCATGTAAAAAGGACTTCAAGGAAGGAAATGAGTTCTTAGTTCCCAGCTGAATTGTGCTCCCATTTCAACATCTAAGCATTCAATTTTCAGGGCTGTTTCCTCATTTCTTAATAAAATAAGTAACAGTAGTAATATAAATAATAACGTGAATTTCAGGATAAACAGCTAAGGCCGCAGAAGAAGAAAATAAGACCTGATGCATTCAAAGCAGTCTCCAGTTGTGGCAACACTGAATAGCAGATGAAGCTAATGTTTAACTGGGGATTCACACACTCTATTTAGGTATAGATATTAGAATAACACATTAGAGGGAAAACGGTTTATGACAGAAAAAATTCTAAAAGCTGACGTGAGAGGACTGATGGATTAAGAACCCTAAACAAATCTGAACCCTTTTCTGTTCAATATGCATCATTACACACCACTCTTGTGTGGGGATATCTTGTGGGGATAAAAAGGAGACTGCAAGAACTGCATTGCATGAACTTTTTAAGCCTTATGTACCCTTGGTGTATTTAGCCAGACGTGAGCATTAGGCAAGTATTGTTAATACTATTTCTTCTTTAACAATAGCCTGAGGCATAACTCAGTTATGGTTTCTATTAATAAACCATATCCTGTCAACAGTAATCCTGCATTAACACTGCATCAAGGGTGCAGTCATTCAGCACTAGTTCAGCAATTACAGCTTTTAAAGACCATGCAATAAAGCACACTTGCACATTGTATCTTATGTTCCTAAAATTTACTGTAAAGCTTAATTTGAGTAGTTTGTTAGAAGCTAGTTGAAATTCATACATTAGAAATTAAAGTTTAAATATTTAACTGTATTTAAGAACAATCAGAAAATGGATCTGTTGGCAGCACAAAAAAGGCCAACAATATTTCAGGAAGATAACCAGCAGATGAAGTGATAATTTTCCTTCATTCAGTATTCACAAGACCACATCTACAATATCCTGTCCAATTTTGGGCCTTCCAAACAGTACAGCAAAGACATGGATAAACTGCAGTGAGTTCAGTGGAGTACCACCAAGACATAGTAGGAACTTGAGCACTTGTGCAGTGAAGAGAGGCTGCAGGAACTGGGTTTGTTCAGCCTGGAGAAGAGATGGCTTTGGTGGGACCCAACAGCAGCCTGCCATGGCCTACAGGAAGATCATTGAGAAGACAGAGCCAAACTCTTCAGTTACGGTGGCAGGAAGGCAAGAGACAATGAGCATAAGTTGAAATAGAGGTTCAGACATAAGGGAAAAACATTTTCACTGTAAGCACAGTAAAGCAGTGGAACAAGTTGCCCAGAAATATTGTGCAGTCTCCATCCTTGGAGGTTTACAAGGCCAGACAGGATAAAACTCAGAGCAACCTCATCTGACCTCAGAGCTGAAGCTGCTTTGAGTGGGAGGCTGAACTAGAGACCTTCCGAGGTCCCTTCTAGCCTGAATTTCCCAGTGATCCTATGAAATTACATAGTTGGGAAAAAACAGAAACTGACATTTAAATTGATAAATTACACATTGATCTAACATAGAAGCTGGCCAATTACACTTTTGCTTCCGTGTTACACTTCATATTAATGTCGCTTTAGAAAAACATTGTAAAACGAAAAAGAAGAGGAAACAGATATGAACATCACACAAGGTTCCTTTCTCCACGAACTTCCTCCCATCTTCAGGCAGCACTTAAGGATTTTACCTTCTACATGTCTATACCCATCTGCCTCAGCAAAAGACTGTGTGTTTTCCACTTCTGACCTAGCTGCTCACTGACTATGTTTATGGTTCTGCACAGATAAGCCTTTGGGTGATGAGATGCAAGTGTGAGATGGGGACAGGTATTCTTTATCCACACTGTCTGCTGCTATCTAAGCAGAGGGACTACCGTTTGGTGGAAGTGACAAGAAGTCAGGGAGCACCCCCATGTGTCTTGCTGCAGTGTTCATCTTACCTTACAGACACCAAAGGTCATGCTGAAACTTGAGAGAAAACACAAACAGTGTAGTACTTTAAGTAATATTAATCTTTAAGCTTTCTTAAAAAAAAGTAAGAGCTCTTCAAAGGTTCATTATTCAGCTGCAGGATAGAAATATCTTCAGAGTCTGTATAGCAATGTTATTTAAGAAGGCGGCCTTCAGAGCTATTATTTTCCTTGCTAAACCCAGCATAATGCTTGTACAGTTTCGCTGTACCTCATCCAAGCAATTGACACGGACATTCTTGCTGCCCAGTAGCCTTCCAGCCTCCTCGGTGTTTCCTTTAATTAAAAAAAAAAAAAAAGACACAAAAAAAGAGAAAGGGGGATGAGAAAGGGAATAAATTGAGAATCAAGAGGAAAAAGATCAGTTCCATGTAGATTAACCACCAACAAATCAATTGCACTTAGTGAAGAGGCTTAGGAATGAACAGCGTTCTGTTCTAGAAGCTAAAAGCCAAAAAGTCACAACATCAAAGAGTAGCCTGAGAGCATGCACTAGAAGTAAACACCCAGTTTTTGTGAAGTAACTGATCTACACACACACAAGAACAGGACACTAATATGTCTCTTCATAAACTGCATCAGAACAATTCTGAATGAGTAAAATGATACTGAACATTTTAACACATTCTGTACTTTGACCTCTTTTGGAGCACCTTATATCTAAAAGAGCTATCTAAATTCTCACAAAAGGGAATTATCCCATTTCAAAGACTTGCCTGGTCAGAACGAAGCATGCTTTACAATCTACTCACATCTCCCTTCCTGTTTAAATTTGAAATTTGCAACATTCCACCTCCCAAGTCCACAAAAGTGGAAGGAATTTGCTTTTAGTAATAGAGAATAGAGGGGGAAAGGACAAGGACCAAGGTAGCTTGATCACTGACATTTCTAAAAATTGCCAAATGCATAAGCAGACTGAAGTCTGAAAAAAAAACTGTGCAAGGAAAAATAGGCCATAACTTTGTATTTTTCAACTTGCTACAAGAATCCTTTCAGTTAAGCCACAGATCTAAGAACCTGATTTAAAGCCCTTCGAAGGTCTATTCAGTAGTGTCAATGCAACTTCAACAGATATTCAAACAAACAGAAATAAAAGAACATTCAAAAAGTCTAAGCTTGGGGAATTAAATTTATTGCAAATTAACAGAAACTTCTGGTCACTGATTCAATCATAAGCAAAGCTCTTTCAGCAGTGATGTGCTTAATAAAAACAAGCATTACATCCCTCATTTTAATGACAGGCTTCATGTTTATCTTCACTATATCACAAGGAGGTGCTCTTCCAGAAAATTTTCAGCAAAGCAGCTCTTGCAACTTCAGTTTTGGCTCATTTTCTTTCAAAAAACATTACAAATACGAGAAATAATTTCTTTTCATAAAGCTTTTGGGGTGGTTTAACTATACTAAACAGGCTTCTTTACCCATTCTTTTTTTAAAATTAATTATTTTAGGGAAAAAAGCCAGTCACCTGAGTCATCTCACACACTTGATAAAGACCCAGTAAAACACATTGACTGACAGTCAGGGCACTGTCAACTAGCCTACTCCCCCAAATATTTTTTTTTTAAAACATGTGAGAAGCTTCTTAGGACCTCGAGTAGTTTTCAGAACATCATCCCAAAAAAAGAACAAACATCAGAAACAGCAAGTGTTCAAGGGGTGATCTTCAAAGTAAATTTTAATAAAGTACATTGCAAGTAAAGCAAAGCAAAGTTGCATTTACAAGTTCAGGTTCTGTATGACAAAACGTGGAAGGATTTCCAAACAAGACACTAAACTGATGGAAGTCAGACTTCTAGAATTGGCTAGGGCTTAAAGTTGGAGCCAGGCTGTTCATAGTGCTGCGTGGTAAGAGGCCAAGAGACAACAGGGAGAAGTTGAAAGAAGCAGTAGCTTCAGACTGGATGTAAGGAAAAACATTTTCACTATGAGCCCAGTAAGACAGCAGAACAGGTTGCCCAGAGACACTATGCAGCCTCCATCTTTGGAGGCTTTCAAGGCCTGACAGGATAAAGCCCTGAGCAGTCTCGTTTGACCTCACAGTTGACCTGTTTTGAGCAGCAGGTTGGCCTAGAGACCTTCTGAGGTCCCTTCCAACCTAAATTATCCCATGATCCTAGTCATAAGCTTCAGGTAAGTTAGACATAAGTGTCTGCAAGACGAAAGCAAGACGAAACTCTGCTTAAAGTGAGTCAATCAAACTGATTCTGATCCACAATAAATTCATCGCTGACCATCCTATGCTTGTGTCTCTGACACAGAGGAACATTTTAATAGAATTGAGAGTGAAGCCCCAAAACTATAAATAAAATTTCTTATGGGTTCGAATTACCTCAAAACTACATATAGAAATGTATGGAGCACATCAGGTGTTTTTTGTTTACCTCCAACTAATAAACATCGCTCACAATTTTCAAAATACCGTTTGGAGTATAACTACTTAGACAGGGCTGTGAAATTCATGTTGCTGGACCGTGAAATCCAACTGTTACAGCAAGCGTGACAGAAAGCGCCCCCAGCAATAAGCATATGTCACATAACGTGGTGAAACTGCAACGCTTACATGAAATACAAAATAAAACAGTCTAAGGGATAAGAAGTGTACTCTGGACAAGCTCAAGTTCTGTTAATTTAAGAACATCCTGTCTGCAAGGACATCCTGGTCTGGCAACAGCACATAGGGAAACCTGTAACAGGCTAAAGAACTGGATTATCCCCAAGAAAAGTTTTTTGCAGAGCACGTTAATACAAGTCATTAGATAAATGTCAATGTAATGATACAAACACATATAAGAAAGATGTAAGCTTCCCTTGGCAGAGTTGGACCCTCACAGCTGGGCTTCCCCAGCCTGAACTGCACAGCAACGCGCAGCCCCTCCACGCCTGGCAAGCAGCCCCCTTTGCCTTCCCTGGACGACACAGGCCTGCCCCACGTACGGCCAGTGTGAGGGAGAAGCGCGTTCTGATTTCCAGGGGAACAGCCATTTTCCCCGTTTGGCAGAAGGGCGACGGGGCCCAAAGGCGGGGGCTGGAAAGCAGGCAGGCCCCCATCACGGGCCCCCGAGGACGGCGACCCGAGGAGC
>NW_009227592.1:3624-20683 GCF_000690835.1 Fulmarus glacialis | reverse complement strand
AGTGAAGTTGAGCCCGGGAAAAAGGGAGGGGTGGGGGAAGGCGTTTTTAAGATTTGGTTTTATTTTCTCATTACCCTACTCTGATTTGATTGGTAATAAATTAAATTAACTTTCCCCAAGTCGAATCTGTTTTGCCCATGACAGTAATTGGTGAATGATCTCTCCCTGTCCTCGTCTCGACCCACGAGCCTTTCGTTATATTTTCTCTCCCCTGTCCAGCTGGGGAGGGGAGTGATAGAGCGGCTTTGACGGGCACCTGGCATCCAGCCAGGGTCAACCCACCACACATTTACACCCAGATTCTTGTGCAGAAAATGAATATAATCTCTGCCTGGTTTTAAGAACACCTCACATTAAACCCATGGAGTTAGAAATCATTCATAGAGAACTACTGAAAGGGGTAATGTAACTTAGAAATGTAATGTAATTTAATGAACATGCTTTCACACTGTGAAAGCCTTGCTGTTTTCTATCCTCGTCATCTGAGTGGAACCAGAGTTGAAAGAAACTGAGAAATTATAGTATTTGTTTGTCTGTCACATTAGAAAAGCACCTGAAAAACTCAAAGTCAATTGAAATTACTGAGAGAAAGACTCTATATATGAACTACAGTAAAAGAACTATCAACAGACACACTACGGGCACTAATAAGAAAGAAAATGTAACAAAGGGCACATTGGTGGAGCAGAAAATGGGAGTTATGGTCAAAATGAACTTTCTGCAAACAGCAATTAAAATCTGAACAATTACAGATGACCCATCAGAAAGAAATTTATCGGAATTCACATGTACAGTACTTCTAATATTCACTTCAGTGTTCATTTCTGACACATCTTTATTTCAACAATATTTTAACACATTTCAGTTATCTGCCACTAATGTGATGCCATCTGTTGGGGTCAGTTACAACAAAGTACCCATATTCCTGTCAGACAGAATAATCTAATCTTCTTCACTTCAAATGCTCTAGTATATCTTGCCAGGCACTATTCTAAGCCCTTGAGATATCACGGCAGTTTATATCCCAGGACATACAAACTGTCTTTGAGGTGTGGAGATTATTTCCTAAAAGCTAGGGAACAGGAAGAGGAAGAGTCTCTCTCAGTGAAATAGTTCATAATTATGTTTGTCATTTTAACCTGTTTTTCATTTCTAATTTGCCACATCAAACTAAATCATGATCTGTTTCGCTACCAGCAGCACATAATGAGAGCAAGTTGACATTCCTGAGTCCATTTCGTCCATTTATTTCACTGGTGTTCACAGATGTGAATGACCAATTGTTTGAAGAGAAATTTTTCTCACAAAAGGATTAAATGGATAATTATATTACTCTGGTGGTAACAGTGAAAGGTGCAATATATCCTCCCTGAGGGAAAAAAGAACTTTCAACCAAAGCTTTCAAGAAAATATCCCGAACAACATCAAACTGAATTTAATTAAGTAACTCAAGATTCAATTTTACTCTCACTACAGTAAATGGGAGCTTTGTTAGTGCGCTTAATGGAAGAGGAGTAACAGGTTAGGAAGAAAACACTTCATGGAAATCATTACTGAGGCAGATACTCAGAAGAACACACAGAGCTCTCCTGAAAAGTGGCCACAGGTCAGAAGACCTGACCACCTCCTCCCAGCAGGAGCTCCAGGCTCCTCATCAGATTGTCCCTCTCCATTCTTTTCATCCATCGGTTGATGAAAAGCTGGACGTGAGCCGGCAATGTGCGCTCGCAGCCCAGAAGGCCAACCGTATCCTGGGCTGCGACAAAAGCAGCGTGGCCAGCAGGTCGAGGGAGGGGATTCTGCCCCTCTACTCTGCTCTGGTGAGACCCCACCTGCAGTGCTGCATCCAGCTCTGGAGCCCTCGGCACAGCAAAGACATGGACCTGTTGGAGCGGGTCTATCTAGGGGAGGGCCACAAAAATGATCAGAGGGCTGGAACTCCTCTGCTATGAAGAAAGGCTGAGAGAGTTGGGGCTGTTCAGCTTGGAGAAGAGAAGGCTCCAGGGAGACCTTATTGCTGCCTGTCAGTACTTAAAGGGGGCTTATAAGAAAGATGGCGGCAAACTTTTTAGCAGGGCCTGTCACGACAGGATAAGGGGGAATGGTTTTAAACTAAAAGAAGGTAGATTTAGACTAGATATAAGGAAGAAATTTTTTACAATGCAGGTGGTGAAACACTGGAACAGGTTGTCCAGAGAAGTCGTAGATTCCCCATCCCTGGAAACATTCAAGGTCATGTTGGACCTTGTTGAAGATGTCCCTGCTCATTGAAGGGTGTTGGACTAGATGACCTTTAAAGGTCCCTTCCAATCCAAACTATTCTGTGATTCTGTGACTCTCATTCCCTCAGCTGCCATAAAGGTTGTTAAAAAGCTTCTTTAAACATAGGCTACTAAACATAGTCAAAAAAATACAATTGAGAGATTTGACTTTTAAAATCTGACTTGCTAGAGCAGGCTGTCAAAATTAATGACTGTGAAATCACTGAACCAAGTTTCTTCAAGGGTGTTTTAGTATATTTCACTGGGGTTTAAAAATCAAACCACAGCTGATGAATGCATGCACGTACTGTGACTATGTGCCACTGTTTGCAAGTAATTCTAGTTTGTGTGTTGTGATGAAATCACTTATAGAGATATTTTTAAAAGAACGAGCAGAATTGAATTGGAAATGTTGGTCTCATTTTCAAGTTCAGAAAGTTGGAAAGGCTGGATTCGTCAACATCCTGTCAGTTTGCCTATTTATATTGCATGAAGCAAATATGAAGGACATCATTGTTATGATGAAGAAAGGAACCCAGGGTGGTAGCCATGCACTGGTTGAATTATGTGGAGGAAAGTCTTTAAGAGAATGACCCGCCATATTCTGAACAGCCTTTCCCTATGAACTTCATGAGGACAAAATGTATCAATAAATTGCATGAGGCGGGGTTTCATTCTGAATAATTATTGTGTGAAATGACAGGATATTTTGGGAGCACACAAAAGGTCACTGGGGACTTAGGATGAGTCTCTCAAACCACTTTATTTTTTTGAAAGGGAACGGGCCAAAGTCTGCAGAAGTAAAATTTCAATATAGCAAGATGTGGTGACTCCATATCCTAGCAGATGCATTTATAGCAGCATCAGTGCCATTTTCCAACACAGGCATGGAAGGTATCAGTGTAGAAAGAAAAGAGGAGCTGACCAAAGGCCAGCCATATGGGGAGTAACGATGTAGATAGTCAAATGGAAACCTGAAGAACAGAGGGCAAACATCATTGACCAATGGCTAGTAGAGTGATCACGAGAGACGAAAAACAGGGACATGCCATCTGCCACCTCATTCATGCTGTCCTGGATGAATAAGAAGAATCGAAGAACTCCAGAGACTCCGTGAGAAACTCCGGTGGTCTGAAGGCGGAAAAATGGCTGCTCCCCAAACCAGTGACAAACACTCATCGCTGTAATACTCTCTGCACATAAGAAAGGTTGCTCTGGAGCAGCCTCAGGCAGGTTTCCCTCTCATGGCAGTATCTTGGTGTGCATCAATGTTAATTCAGCAGAGAACAGATGGTTAGACTGGGTGGGCATATTAGCAAGAGCTCCATTGTCGTGCCAGGGAAATCTCTTTGACAGAACTACAACTACCCAAGTTATAAGCCCTTTATAGCTATTTTTATGTCATTTCTATTTGTATTCAGATATGGCTCCTCATTTCTTGTTATTAAGCAGCTGCATTAAGGCTGTCTTCAAAACCAGGTCCTGGCCCTGAAAAAAGTCTTAATTATTTCCATAAATTTGTAGCAGGGACTATATACTGCTTTTTTTGACATCTTCTTTGTCACTTCACCTATCTCTTTCTTTCCCTGGATTGATACTGTTGTCCCCTCACTCTCCTGTGGACTGCTAATACCTCATCCTTAGCTGTTGGCTTCAGGAATATCCAGGTGGACATTACTGCCCTTGGACTGTGTTCTGCTCTATGTTCGTCCTTTCTGCTGGCACCAGTCACTGGTGTGCTCCCCACCAATCCTGAACCGGTAATCTAGATTTTAAATTTGCTCAAACTGATCAGCACAAAGGGACATATTGAGGAAAGAAAATAAATAGTTAGCATGGTGCAGCAACTTTGCATAAAATCACCTCTTACTCTCTCATCCCCCAGCTAACTGCCTGAGCCTGATGCATGTGAGGTGCTACTTCTCTCCTTCATTTGTCCCCTTCCT
Organism: Fulmarus glacialis; assembly: GCF_000690835.1. Lineage (NCBI taxonomy): Eukaryota > Metazoa > Chordata > Aves > Procellariiformes > Procellariidae > Fulmarus > Fulmarus glacialis. The sequence continues at coordinate 16,476 of NW_009227592.1, read as the reverse complement.
CTGCTGCTAGACTAAGGTTGTGCAAGGAGGAATCCATGAGTACATTAAATTATCATTTAAATGGACATTACATTAATATTATTTTGATTTGTCTTCCCACTAAGCGTTTCCTGAGGTCAGTTCTTAGGAGCAATGCAGTCTCTGCATTAATTCTGTACAAATATAGACACACAGACACTCCTGATATACATCTTCTGACCCGACACATACAGCAGTCTGAAATGAGGTTTGTAATTGGTGGGTGAAGACACTTCAACTATCTCAATCTTAGAATTAGAAAGGGGGCAGCTGGAGTCTTTTCACTACAGAAGATTTTTCAGGGGAATGGCCTTCAGTTAGCCAAGAGAAAGGTCTATGCTGGATTATAACAAAAGATACTCTCTTATCAAGAATAGAATGAAGATAGTCAATGACTGTTTTGCTGAAAACTGTAATACTAGAGGACACAAAGAAAGTTCACAAAAAGGCACTATGAAACGTTAGGGAGCAAGAGCTGAAATATCTGGAATGAAAAACGATGGTATGAAAACAACAGTAGACTATATTAGGGAGTTGTTAGTAATATAGCATCTATAGGAACTAAATTTTAATAAGCCATAACAGATGGCACCAGAGTGCAAGGGGGACAGAAAAACCAATGTAAAGAGAGTAAGAGCGTGAGAACTCATTGTCATAAGCCACCTCATATGCATTGCATCTTATTATTTTGGTGCTGCTACAGAAATACTAATTACCTATAGTGTAACTAGAGCATTTCATTATTACAGGATTCCACTGAATCACCATGCAAAGTTAACAGAATATAGTTAACACTATCTGCACGGAGCTAGAAAATGAACATGAAAGAGGGCATAGGAAGGAACATCACAGAAAGGATGTGCACTGGAAACATGTGGAATGTGGAGAAAAACTGCCATGCAAATCTTTTAAAATAGAGTGTTTGATAACACTGCATCTGCAGTGTTATTTCAAGGTGACATGGTGAATAATATATTTCTAAAATGTAATGTGCACTCCGAATCTAAATTGCAGTGGTTAGGTAGCTGCAGACTGAAATACTTTCTTTTGTGCCTTACAGTCAGATAAAGGGATCAATCAAGAAAACTTGTTCCTTTCGCAGAGCATGAATGAGCACAGCCTGCAAATTGGGCTTTATCAGAGTTAACAAAAATATAAGCATAACAGTTGAGATCAACCTGTTTTCCTCCCTTAAAGAAAGATGGGGGATGGATAGTGATAGAAGAGGTCTTTCCTTTTACTCTGCATTCCTAGCAATCTGTATACTGAAGGTCAAACAGAAAAAATAAACTAATAAAGAAGTCTAAAGACAATAAAGGTTTGGGCAGAACAGATATAGGTCATTTTATCAGTGACATTTGAAAAATATGTGTTTCACAGAACCCAGTGTAAAGTAGTCATCTTAAAGCACTTTAACTGAATCATCTCAATCTTCCCTAGATTTTTTTTTTTTAATAACAGGTATTGAGCAAAGAACTAAGTCATCAAAGGTAGAAGAAAAAAGTATGTTACAGAAAGAGTACATCCTTTCCCCGGATGATGATCTGGACCTTCAGCACAGACAGGGAGAGAAGGGTAGGATGGTGCACAAGGCACCACAGGTTTTAGAGAAATAAGTGGATCCAGTCTTTTAATAAACACTTTCTTTTTTTCCCATGTTCAAAGGTTTATGCAGGGATCTCATTTCAGCTATCTCATGATAATTATTTTTAACTTCAACCTTGTAAAACAGAGACAACCTGCCACAGCAACTTATTTTATATGGAATTAAATGTCTAAAACACAAGTAAAAGCAAAACCAAACCAACAGACATAATGAATGCTTAGTTTGATGTTCTCTGTTTTAGCTTGTACAGACTACATGTAGGGTGCAACGCCCTAGAGTATGTCTACGCAGTAATAAAAGGTATGACTGCACCTAATGTAGAAATTGGAAACTAGCTTTGCACTGTCTGCATTGGGTTGTTAGCCCTGCAGCCATAGCACCAAGGCATGGGTGCAGTTTAGTCTGAAGTATTTACCCAGATTTGGAGAGTTTGCAGCTTGCACTGCACTTTGTGCCACAGCAGCAGCACAACTAGAAGTACCTGAGCTGGCAAGTTCACAGCTGAGACATATTTACACAAATTACCATCATACTTCTGGCTGTAGCATTGGCATTCACACACAGCATCAGGATTTGTATTTATTTTACGTGTCTTTGCTTGAATGTGGGAATAAGAGATCTTGTGGCCCATCTCAAGGCAAGATGACTAGAACCATAAAGTTCTTTTTGTAAAAAGAAATATGACCTAAAGGAGTTAAACAGTATTTTTTAGAATGAAAAAACCCTAACCAACCAAAACAAAACAAACCTGAGAAAGAAAAACTATAAATAATTTGTCTCTTGGTGTTCCTGTTCTGTCTTCTTCCTATGTCTAACTTCCTAAGATACCAGGCCTCAGGCATCAATCAAATAACTCGGGTCTCTGGAGCTGTGTGCACATGTAAACTGTAGACATGGCACAAGGCTTTCGATTGAATGTTCAAAAGGTGTGATAGTAGCTATTGCTATTACTTTGATTAAATAATATACCCATTTCCAGTCATCTGCAATGAGTAATCACAGGGGGGAAAATGGTAAAATATTTGAAGGACAACCCCTAGGCAGAAGAGAGTCACATTGGTATTCAGTTCATTTTTCAGTTCTAGTGGAAATAAACATTTCTTGCAACATACTTCCATGGCGATTGTTTGATAGGTATTACCCCTTATTTTCACTAGATAGAAAGACAAAGTGATTATCTTTCATGTTGTCTACTGAAGAAAATAAAAAACTATTGCTGGACAGGAGTCTATTGCTGAAAATGGACTATATTTTGATGCTTTTTACCCCATATGCTTCTTCATACTTGATTGCCATGGGGGTAATTTTTGTTTTAAAGTATGTGCCCTTCTATTTTTGTTCTAATTCTAAGATTTTCCAAGTGAAAGAGTCCTTAGGTTAAAAAACATAAAGTGTCTCAATATACATAGGCAAAATTAATAACCTCCAGGAGAAATGACTGCCTAATTCTTACACAATACAAGCCTGGTTCTCAGCCAACCAGTGTCATTTTTTCAGCACTTGTTTCTGAGACACTAACTTTACAAAACCACAGTATTACTAAGTGGATGGTGCATTTTAGTACACTTAATATCACGCGCCACAAAAAAAATATACCATGTCAGTGTAAAACACCTCTATGCACACTCCCTTTCATAGCTGATTGTGAAGGAAAGTGAAAGCTTAAAAGGTAAAAAATTAAGGTATTCTGGAGGGAACGGGAGGTGAAGACAAGCAGTGGATAAGTAGAGGTTAGAATATGAAAAAGGAGCAATATAAACTAACTACAGTCTCAAAGTCCCACCTGCTTCCTTAGTAGCTGCATGAGCCCTGTTTAGCTATTTTTAACCCACTTTCTAGAGTGAGAAACTAAACAGGGATATTCAATAGTTCAGGTTTATTTTATATATGAGAGAAAGTAAGTTGAAACTGGCTGTTAGTTTAGGAACTGGCACTAACAACTGAGTTCTTGGCAGCAGCAAGGGAAAAATAGGAATCATTCACAGAACATAAAAGAAAAGGAACAGCAAGGGTCACAAGTAAAATGCTGACATGCAAAATTTCAAATGGTCAAGAAAAGATTTTAACTGTTTCTCAGTGTTTTTCATTTCACACTGGGAAGATTATTTGCACGCCCTTTCACACGAACATTTTTAGAGAAAGTAGATTCTCTATCCAGATATAGCTATATGTAAAAATAATTAATCCTTTCACTGACAGTAACAAGACACTCCAGGATATATGTTATTCTGTTAATAAAGAAGAATTCAGATAGCTAAGAATATCAAGCTTATCAAGGCATGACTCTATAGCTTAGTGCTGCTCAGGAGGACATGGCTTACTGTTGCCTAACGTGGAACACAGGAATGGCTGGGGGCCACAGCAGACGGACTGCACGGGGCGAGTCAGGAAGAAACTGCGTTATGTGTAAAAGGTAAGGGACTAAAAAGACGTCAGCACCTCTGGGTTTAACCTACACTGTTCAGCTGGTGAATCCACCAACCAAGAAACAACACGGTCCAGTTTTGCAGAGCAGAAAGGACCAGCGAACCTTATCAGCGTAGGAAGAATATTCACAGGCATCCATGAGTAGCAGAACTACGAAGCAAATGCAGTGAAGGCCACAGTTCCTTGCTGGGTTTTGAAGAGCATGAAAATACCTAACACTTCTCTTTTAATTTGTGATATCTCAGAATTTATTTAACAGAACTAGAGGGGTTTTTGTTTGGTTTTGGTTTTACGTTTTTTTAGAAGACTGCTCATGCAAAAGCCAGGAACCTGCTACGGGATAGACATGTCTCTTGTTAACATTGGACCTAGTATTCTTAGTTTTCATTCCAGTAAGCCCAGAGACCTCTCTGGAAACGTCCATTTCTCCCTTTAGGTCTCTTGATTTGGCTAGCGATTTGGTATTTCAGTGCAATGCATTGCAGTAATCACGCTTGGCAATCACAACCATGGATTAGCATAGCCAAGCGTAGGAAGACAGGGTGCAGTTTCCTGCCCAGCCTCAGGCTGAAAGGGGACATTTTGCACGGCTGGCATTGCGCATGTTTGCAAAAGCAACATAAACATGCAAAAGGCCCCACAGGCTTTACATTTTGACACATCCCAAAGTTCAGTCTAGTTGAAGTGCTTCCTTTTGCCAAAAGAAACTGTACATAATTGAGAAAAAAAAAAAAAAACACACCGCATATTAAGAAACCCACAACATTCAGTCTAGCAGCAAACTAAAAGTTGTCTCAAAAGCTATATCAGCATCTGTCATTGCAACTACATTTCCTAGAAAAGAAGAGGGAAAAAAAGTATGGTGAGAAATGCCGAACTGCTTGTAGATTTCCTTTTGACAATCATTCCCTCTATTCTCTTGTCTCTAAGTAACCTCAACCTTATCAAAACAGAAAGCATCACTGGCAAAGGGTCGTCCATACAGTGGACGTAGTTTTGCATGTCTGGTAGAGTGATCCTGGATTTACTAGCAATATTTTAGTGAGGAAAGGAGAAATAACTGTAGTTCTAGTAAGACTCAAGACTTCTTATCCTCTTCCTTGATAAAAAGACTGCTGTTTGAGCCTGCCATTCTTGCCTTCTGCCTCTGACCCATAATCAAACTCTTCTTTTATTTCCAAAAGGGAATTGCAAAAGTTTCATCTGAAATTTGACTGGTGTTAGACAACCTTTCCGTTATGAAGGAACACAGGTTTTGCCTGTAGATATTCCTCTACAGAGCCAAGCATGATGCATGCACCAGTAGCCAATCAATACTGGATGCTTTAAAGAAAGACATAAAAACTGAAGCTGATCAATGCTTCTTCATCAAAACATTTCCTAGAAGAAAAATAGGATTTTCAGTAAGAAATCTTTTAGGTTTCAACTGAAAAATACAACAATGCTTTCACTAACAACAGTAAATGCAAAGTGGTGGCTTTAGTCAGGGAAGTAAAGGTGAGGGAAAGGTAAACAGACAACAGAGCAGCTACAAACAGTGGAGATACTTTTGCAGGGAATTGATGGAAAGGGGGAGGAAAAACTTTTGAAACAAATATGGGGGCATTTCTGGACCAGTCCTCGACAAAACCTATCATGCAATTAAGCAGTACTCCTGGTGCAAAGTGTTTGTCAGTAAATTGTCTAGATGCTGTATCTGTAATAAAATTTATGAAAGCATTAGGGACCTACACTTACCCTTCTTTCTCAGCTTGTTCGTATACGTTAACCTGCCATAAAGAACAGAACCTTTTTACGCACTGAGAACTAATACCAGAGAGTATGTGATTTCACTAACCCAGATTTTGAAATGGAAAGCACTTAGTAAATTATTCAGCTCTTTAGAAAAATCAGCTTGAGGTTTTACCAGCTGAGACATTTTCATGTGACAGTCTCAGGGTCCTTTTCCTGTCTAGATCCTTATACATGACACAGCAAGGAACATATACATTATTTTCCATTAATGCCTTTTCTAAGTTTTTTTCAGGAGATTTTAATATTCTCTTCTGCTTGTTGCTCCATGGACATGCCACCAGCCAATGATATGCACTACCAAACTATCCTCTTAAATCAGGGTCACCATATCTGCAATACTGTACATAATCAGATGGCTATGACAAGATAATCTACCCAATTATCACCCTTAACAGCTTCTCAACCACAGTTGTGCCAGCCAGGTTCTGTACTCCGGCACAGCATTGTTGATACCTCATGAAAGAAAAGAGTCATTGGACAGATGGCACAGCTCTCCCCAGCAGTGGTATTGCCAGCCAGATGTGTAACTAGCACTGCCACAAATTTGCTATTAAGTTTTCCAGTAATTCGTGTCCTTTGATTTTGCCAGGCTGCTGTAACAGGCTTTTACAGAGAAGCTATCCAAAGAAAAACTTCTCTGGACTGCAGTGGGTTTAGGATCTGGCTAAAACAACCCTAAGCAATAAATATTCTTTAATTCTGCATTTATTTTACATGTAAGAACCAACAATAATCAGAACTACTGGGAAAAGGAACGTACACATTTTTTTTCCTTGATTTTTTTTGTTTGTTTTTGGTAGCATTCGAAGTTCCATTACAAGGTTCAGTGTGGACACAACCACGAGGCCCCACCTCCTGTTTTCCTCATGGCTGATAAAGAGAACAGAGAAGATGTAACAGACAGACTCACAGAATGATTCAGGTTGGAAGGGACCTCAGGAGGTCCAGCCTCCTCCACAAAACAAGGTTAACATTGAATTCACATCAGGTATCTGAGGGTTTTGAAAACCTCCAGGGCCATAGACTCCACAGCCCCTCTGCGCAACCTGTTCCAGTATCCGACAATCCTCACAAAAGAAAACAAAACACAAAACCACCTTATATCCAGTCAGAAAGTCCCATTTCATTTAATAAGCACTGTCTGCAATTCTCACACCGTGCACCTCAGTAAAGAAGAGTAAAGACTTTTCAAAAAAATGAAAAGTCATTTTCAAAGGAATGAAAAGCCAAGGAATAAAGTCTTGTCAGCTTCTTGTGTGTTTTCATGAAGACTTATTTAGGACTGCACTATATGTTGCTTTTATTCTCCAATTCCAACAAACTCCCTGAAGTGGCACGTGATAGCTTCTTTCTCCTTGCTCTCCTGTTCTCTGCCTGCCTTCCCAGTAATCCCTTGCTCTGCTCTTTAACTTTTCTCCCAAGATCTTAGTTCTAAGCATACTTCAAATTAAGCATTCATTCAAGAATGGACGGACTGGAAGCCTTTAAATAATGAATAGTCCAAGCTCAGCTTTTCCCTGTTTCTGTTCATGTAAACCTCCTGAAAAGCATATCCTGTCCCTCCACATCAACTTTCTGTGGGAGGCAACACGCAGCGAGCCCAGAAAACCACCACTGTATCAGCTAGAGCTGATGTTTGCCATCTCTCCACTTCTCTCCGATAATGTAACCTGAGCCATGAACCATTTTTTTTGTCCTTGTTCTATGAACAAGCAAGCATCTGTAGGCCATGTATGTATTTCCGTGTAGAGATTTATAATGCATTGAAGTAATAAGTCAAGGAACTGGATTGCTTTTAATGTCCTTTCAAAACAATGGAGAAGCTCAGTTACTGAGGCTTACTACTGCTCTCACTGCTAGTTTTGTAGCCTATTTAAAAATCCTAAATACTCTTCTCAAATATCAAAGAAAAAAAACCCCAACCCTTTTATCATTATTCCATTTTATGTATGTTCTCTTCTCTGACAGCTTCTTTTACTGCCCTAATTTTCTTTGGTCTTCAACCTCATCTTCATTCCCATCTCCTTTTCCAAAAAGGATAGTGTGAAACCTATCTCAGCTTTGGTCTCTGAACTCCTTTTATTTGCCTAAGTAGAATTAAAGGGAAAAAAAAAAAAGGCTGTTCCGTAAGTGTTTTCTTTGCTACCTTTAGTACGCTTTTCCCTTTAAATTTCTTCTAATATTTTTATGTCATTCTCCTTCATAGTATTTTTCTTTCTCTCAAAGGTCCCTGATCTTTCTGAATATAATATCATTTTCCCTTCTGCAGTATCCTCTGTTGCTTACAAGGGTGTCTTTTGATGTCTCAGACCTTTTCTTTATGGATTCACCTTTCATTCTGCTTTTATTTAGAACTATTCAACCAACAGAAGTCCAAGACCATGTTATTAAAAGCGTAAAACTTAAAAAGCTTCATTTTATGTGTTTGAATCACACTCTCTCTTTCTCTGGAAAAGCTAAGTAAATATGTCAGGTAACTAGGCATAGACAAGACCAGATCTATTGGATCTTTACACATGCCTAACATGTCCTTAAACAAATATTAAGTATATGCGATAACAGACACAGTTGTCCTGGTTTATATCCAGGTGGCCAACAGCTGGAAAGACTGAGGCCAGAATGAAGATAAGCTCCAGGTTTCCTGAAATCATAAACAAAGGCATGCATGTATCTACATTTCATGGGGCCCCGCCACTATTTTATTGCCCTAGACATCACTAGAAGTATATACATTGAGACAGCAGACTTTCTATGTGTTTCTGCCGTCATTCTAACTAGCATAGTCTCTGTATCCACTGCTGAACAAGGACACACGTTGCAGCAAAATGAGGATTCTAGATTTTATATCAAACGAGATATGACTCCACTGTTTATTATAAGTGCCATACTCTACAGCTTAATAGTTAGTTAATGATTAGTAAAACAGGAAATCAAATGCAAACATATTTCTGTGCAGTAAACTTGGATTTTTTGACAGTGAGAGAAATGATTTTTGTATTTCACATAGTTTTCAAGTATTGGACATTACAAAGAAAAACCCTAATTCTTTTTACATATATTTCCAAATTTCCCTTCCACGCTTGCGTCAAATGCCTAAGAAACTTTGAGAGGCCTTTATCCAATGACTGTTTTAAAATAAAATGTGTAAAAATGACAGGAAATTAAACCAGAAAGAATCCTGTGCACCGAGGCTGGAGTCTGAGGAGCCACAGTGCCCAACCAACTGCCTGAAACACTGCACTATGGCACCCCATGCCTTCTGGTATAGTTAGAGGGATTTTTTAATTCTTCTCCCTCCAGTGGTCCAGCTTGTCAGAAGAAGTGGAAAATGCCACCGTGCAGGGCGGGTGGCAGCCCGGCAGCCAGGGTAAGCCCCAGGGGTGGGGAGCACCCTCAAGCTGAGCAGAGGAGCAGAGCCTGTGCCCCCTGTTTCCTGGTTAAGTGCTATAACCAGTAACTTACTGGTAACCTCCTGTTACCAGTAAGTTGACAGGTAGGTGGTAGGCGCTGACACACACGCCACTGCACCTTCCAGATAGAGTTTATGAGAGGCCTGGTGCCATCCACACATTTGGTAAGCTCAGAAGCCACACCAGGATAGACGTTGCTCTGCTCAGCGTCCCAATCCCACCAGGGCAGGGAGGCAGGATCTCGCTGCTTGGAGAGAAGCAGCTCTGGCTATAAGACCAACACAGATTTCTAGCATCAGCAGAATTGTCACTTCTTCAGAGACAGAATTAGTCAACTGAGATATTTCCGGGATTACCTTACCACCAAGCAGATGTTTTTAGATCCCAGTGATGGACTCCAACATCCTTGGTTCACGTAAATCCTCTTTTTAGTCTTTCCTATTAATATAAAAATAAGCTCATAGGGCTAATATTGATTATGTTTAATAACGTACACAACATATTTCTAGACACTTAAAATATCATACAATCTAAAAGAAATAATGCACAGTAAAGAAAATAAACTCCCACAAAGAAATCTTCACTTGCAAATGTGTCATGACCCCATTTTTCCAAGATATCTACAAATGGAGGCATCTACTGAAGATTTAAAAAGCACCTAAGCATGCTTTGAAATCAAGGCGTGGTGATCTTGAATATACTAGTTTTGAATATATATACCTTGACTATACAAATGATGACTGTTATTGATACGTCATTCAGTAGTATCAATTTTTAACCCATTCCCTACTAGTGTAAGTAGTACACAAGTAGCTGAGACAAAGCTGGTGGCATATCATAGCTTTTTCTCATTAGATTTTTACATTTATGGATGAGAGAGCAATCACAGTTTACTTTAAGCTTCCCTCCTCAGAAATCTTAAAGGGTACAGTTCTGAGTCCACATGTTTCTCCGTATAAACATATGTCTTGTTATTACTGTTTAACTTTTCTTTTTCCAAGTTTTATTCCATGAACACTAAAATTGCAGTCACCAGATAACTGTCAATACTGTATGTTTAGAGGAATAAAGGCAGCTGGGATATACATTATACACAGTGAATTTATTTATCCAGTTGTGTGCTGCTTATATTCATGGCTAGCAAGCATGAAGTATGTAGTGACTACATTGTTTTGTACGGTTCCCAGCACACAAGAAATGGCATCATAATTCCCCAGCCTAGCATAGGACAGCAACGTGCCAGGTCACCAAGACGTAAATGAAACCACCAGCATTTGAGGGTCAAATGAAATGCCATCCTCTGCATCACTGATCTCTCTTAACACCTCACCAAAGCCTCTCTCTGAAGGTTCAGCTTAAAAGGCAGAAAAGCTGAGTGGCTAGCCAGGCTCTGTTTTTATTGCATCTCTCAAAACCTGACAGGCAAGTCTAGCCCTACATCTTATTCTCTGCTGTGGGATATTCACAGGGTCCATACCAGCAGCAGACAGAGAGAGACGTTCAGGGACCGTGTTGTCAGAGGCCAGAGCAGCAGGGGACTTAGGAAGCTCAAGGACAACTACAATACTGAGACACCAGTCTGCTGAGCCTAGATCCTCTCCTCCGAGAGTGGCCAGCTGAAGATGTTTGGAGATTGCTTTAAAAAAAGATCCATGTATACCCTCCCAGTGGTAAGACATGGGCCTTCTCAGTCTGCAGCCAGACCAGGTGGGTTTTTTAGTCACCAATTGAGCTAGTCTTTATGAATTCACAGAGTCACTTTATAAACCCATTTATACTTCTAGCCCTCGCAAGGTTGCATGGGGAGAATTCACAACATAATGGTACATTGTGTGAAAAAGTACTTAATTTAGTTTTAAATCAAATAATTCCATTGGCTGACTCTAGTCCCATATTTTGAGAAACAGTGATTAAATTATTTCACACTCCCATTCTTTGTGCTAGTCCTGATTTTATAGCTCTCTGTGATATCGTGCCCTTTTCCAAGCAGGAAGGTGTGATGTTTTACCTTGTTCAGAACACATTCCTCATTGCAATTAATCTAGATGAGTTATGGAAAGAGCAGTATTAATGTGATTAAAAGCTAAACCTGAATAATCGTCACACCCCAAATTTTGAATTTTGCTCCCCTCCAACAGGGTCTTAAAATAGCTAAATAAATTTTACACTTGCACACTAACAAACAGCTGGGCTGCCTGTAAGCCTTTCAGGCAATCTTGCTAAGGTGGACGGAAGCAGCTCCGACTCAAAAAGTGCTATGCTCTCAGAAGGGCTTATTATATTAACCTCAGCACAACACTTTCAGACCAGTGCTGGCTTAGGGCAAAGCAGAGCGCAAATTGCCAAAAATGCTGGGTAGGCAGGTTGCACAGTGCACAAGGTAGATGACAGCAGAAAGGCAGGAGGATCCCTGCTGTGAAGAGGGAAACAGTGCACGGGGGAAAGCCCATCCCTGTGGATACACAGGCAGAGTGTTCCTTTGGAGAGAGAGAGAGGGAGCAGAACTGCACGCAGCCTTCAAGGTGTGACCTCAAGGACCCGGTCCAGGGCTAGGATCCACAGAAGAAAAATCTACCAGATGTTTTAACAAGAACAGTATTTTTTTCCTAAATGAAAATTCTAAAAAAAGTCTTTTGGTTTTATTTGGCATTTCATAATTTTTCTGTAGTTTGTTCCAAGGGATTACAATAATTCAGTGTTTCTATGAGGAAACAATTACTTTAATAAACAAAATAAAATAATGTTACCAAGAGATCTGAATAAGGAGATCTGAAACCTCAGCATTTCTGGAAAGCAATTTCTGATGTACTATCAGAGTTAGTCAGATAAACCACCCAATATGAAGGAGGTAAGACTCCCTTAACTCACTTTACTGTTTATAGAACTATTTAAGTATTTTGTCTCTGTAGCTCTGTATAGCTAGATATTAATGAACAAATGATCATACATGGGGTTCCTCTAAATTAAACATAATATAACAATATGAACGCTGTAATGACATACTAGTCATTATGTTTCAGTGGTAGAGAACATCAGCTCATTTCTGAGTGCTTATTTAGTTCAGGTGAGGTCATACTTTGTCTGACTCTGTTACATGCTTCTCCTATTATAACCACTCAGCACTTCATTCTTAGCTTCCTATCCTAATGAAATGAAACTTAATGAATAAAAATAAGGAACAAAAAATGTTATATCAGGATGCTGGGGATAAGTGTGTTGAGTTCAGCTTTTATGGTTCACAAAACTGTATGAATTCCTTTAAGGGATTTCTTATTTGATTAATATCTTGTCATCTGTGATTTTTATAAATTTTACAGGAATCTGTTCTCGTAATATTTACATAGGTTTGGTTGTGTAATAATTTACCTGTTAATCATTGTTGAATTAGTCTTTATAGTATTACAAAGACATACAACTTTTTCTATGATATCCCAGTTCGCTGGGAAAAATATAAACCTCTTCCATATTAGCTCCTGTGCTGGTTTTGGCTGGGATAGAGTTAATTTTCTTCATAGAAGCTAGTACGGGGCTGTGTTTTGGATTTGTGCTGGACAGAGTGTTGATAAAACAGGGATGTTTGAGGTACTGCTGCGCAGT
>NW_009227592.1:0-3530 GCF_000690835.1 Fulmarus glacialis | reverse complement strand
CTGACCAAAGGGATATTCCATACCATAGGACGTCATGCTCAGCATATAAAGCTGGGGGAAGAAGAAGGAAGGGGAGGACGTTCGGAGTGATGGTGTTTGTCTTCCCAAGTAACAGTTACACGTGATGGAGCCCTGCTTTCCTGGAGGTGGCTGAACACCCGCCCGCCGATGGGAAGTAGTGAATGAATTCCTTGGTTTGCTTTGCTTGCATGCGTGGCTTTTGCTTTCCCTATTAAACTGTCTTTATCTCAACCCACGAGTTTTCTCAATTTTACCCTTCCGATTCTCTCTCCCATCCAACTGGAGGGGAGTGAGTGAGCAGCAGTGTGGGTCTTAGTTGCTGGCTGGGGTTAAACCACGACAGCTCGCAACAAACATTTTGAACATTTATGGTTTCTGCCATTAGCAAAACTCATAAAGGAAAATGATAAAATCAACCTCTTGTAATCCCCATTTACATCCTACAGACCTGAAATTTTTCTAGTGAGAAAACTATTTTTGGGAAATATTAACTGTTCTCAGCAGGGCATCAGAAAATTACGTCTCTGCTTTGTGTCTTAAAAATAGAGAGATCCAATGAATACCAAGGATCTAAGCTTGTATTTGAGCTACTCAATATCAAGTGAACATTCAAGTCTGATCAAGTGAAAGAAGGTAGTTTTCTCCATCAAAAAGCAGTTAAATAAATTCAAAACCAGTACTGTTCATTTTGCTGTTAAAGTTGTCACAAACTAATTATTTGAACATGTATTTAAAAATTTAACTTTGAAAATACTCAGTATGTTACTGAGAGATATGCAATTTTAAGTATGCTCATTCTTTATTCTGTGTTTACCAGGAAAGGTAGGATTTATCTAACAATCATCTTTGATCGGCTCTTAAATGCTTGTTTATGTCAGAGATGGCCTGTTGTCCAGTGATCTGATGCTAGTGGAGTAAAAGGAAGCACCTCACTACGGGGCTTTGAAACCTGCACCTATTCTGTTTAATAAGTTCAACAGATAGTGGATAGACAATGTTATAAAGAAAATACGCTTCTGCTTAATTTATTGAGCCTTAATGTAAAAATATATTAATATAATCAAATGGGTGTTGTACCATAAAAAACATTGTCCCAGTAGCTCTTCTGAATTCTAATGTCCAATGTAATAACTGCTTTGCAATCAACTAGAGTCTACACAGTCTGAGAGAAACCATGTCCAAGTACTTTTGACACTGTCTGAGAGACTGATTCCCAGCTTTTTGGTCCAGTGGACCAGACCCTACCTGCAATATTTCCTACAAATCATCCAGCCATCTAATTTTTTAACATAAATCATTATTTTAGTAATTGCCTGAAGAAAAGTTGTTAGTTTATAGAAATAAAAAGTTTTGTGCACCAATAAAAATAGCAAGGTATCTTACAGGGGATGAACAAAGCACAAAAGCTATCTAAAACGGCAGCATCAAGCATGGGGATGATTTGAGGGACAAGTCTGAAATAAGTCTACTGGGAACAGGAACATAACCCTTGGACATGTTACTGAGAGTCCTAAACTGCCCTTGTCAGAGAGATCACCAATACTCAGAGGCAGCTTTCAGCAAAGTGGAAAGGAAGAAGGAAACAGGCCGATTAACTTTAAATTGTGCTCAGCAGGGCATCATGGCCTCTGAATTCAGATTCACTGAACTTCCTAGCCAAAGAAAGAAACATTTGTCACTGCCAACTCAGATGCTGAATGTAAAGTGGACATACCCTGCGCATGCAGTTTAGCTTTGCATATCAGAAAAATAGCAAATAGTCAAGTCTCTGAGAGTGGACACACATGACATTATTTGAGCAGTAAGGGAGCAAATGAGTCTCAGATGCTGAAACCATCCTGTGAGAGGCAGGACTGTCATGAAACACGGAAGAGTATTCAGATTCAGAACAATAATTGAAGTATATATAAACAATATTGAACAGTTAGGACTTTTGTGTGCTTCTTTTGAGCTATGGAGTGCTGAAGAGGCAGGACTTTACAATTCAGTCTGAGACATGGTTTTTAAGAACAAAATATCTACACGAGCAAAATAACATTCTTTCTGTAGACACACTGTCTAACGCCAGGATCTCTGAGAAAATCCAAAGGGCCATGTGGAGATGGAAAGGTAGAACCATCAGAAATGCATCAGCCTACAATGGAGCAAAACCACTCCCAGTGCAAAGACCTTGTTGCAACACAGAACCCATTCACTTCTCTGTTATGAACCCTGGAACTACTGGTACTGTTCCTACTTTTTGTCTGAAGAAATTCAAGTTATTCACCTCTGAAGTCTGGTGTCAGACTCTAGCCACTTTTCTTTTCCAATAAGAGGAGAAAGTTGCTCTAAACTCCTTCAGCCAGGAATGAATAAGGACCAACTCCATGGCACGGACAAGTCAGGCTATTACACCTGTCAAAGAGCATCACATAGGGAGGGCGGCTTGAGGGCTCCAAGGACTACAAGCAGATTCTTTCCAGGTTCCATTTTTCTGAAATTACAGCCTATCTTGCATTGTAGAGGATGGAGAGAGTAAAGGGATGGACCAGAACGGTTTGCCACAATATCAAAAGCTTTGTCTTGATGCTGACGTGTACAGTACAAAGGAGCCTGGTTCCATTTCTTACTGCCAGCAAGAAGCCTGACAGCACTTCCTCCAAGGAGAAGGAATTTGAGAACAATACATTAGTCTCCTCTTCAAAGCTGAATGGCACACACCAACATAACACAGCTATTAAGTTTTTGGCAAGGAAGCAGTGTCTCAAAAGTACAAATGTCAAAGCAAAAATATCAAAGAAAAGGGAGTTGACTTCTAGAAGGTATCAGAAAAGGTTTGTAACTTGGTACAGTGTCTTCGATGCAATGGCACTCAGAAGAGGTTATACAGGGTGCAGCATCTTTCAGAACCATGATTTGAAGAAGCCGACCCATCAGCACTTTGAGGTAACATTAAAATTCATTTTCCTAGAGACTAAGCTGTTAATGATCTACCTCCATCTATCTCTAAGACTTTGGAACAGGACACACTTTAAGAGTCAGGAGGCTTCATCCAGAAATCAGTTCAGAGGCTGGTGATAGATGGCTCCTCTGCAGAGAAAACACAGCTCTTGGATATGACTTTCCACTTACACAGTGGGTGTATCATCCGATTTTGAAAACTGCCCTCTCTCTGCTTAAGAATACTTATCTTCTACTCCTCAAACAGGCTGAGTACTTGAGAAAAAAGAAGCATTACGTTGGGACAGACCTCTGAGATAAGATCTCAGAAGGAGTATAGGCAAATATATATATACACTTTGTAACGAGTTTAAGCTGTTTTATATACTGTTCAGCCTTAATACTTATTTTTAAGCAGGCTCTACAGGTGAAAAACAAAGTAAAATATTCTTCTTTGATTTACCAAACAAAATTTGCCTTCAAAAATGACCCTAATATAAAATAAAATTATTAAATTATTTAAAAAATATAATTATTTCTAATATTTTTCATAGAATATATGCAGAGAAGTCACTACCTGGTTAGATGGC
>NW_009227591.1:1937-8038 GCF_000690835.1 Fulmarus glacialis | reverse complement strand
CTGCACCCCTCCCCGCGCTGCCATGGGGCAGGGCTGGAGCACACAACAGCCCCAACACCCGTTTTTGGGGCAGAAAGGTCCAAAGCCACAGATGAGCGTTGCATCGACGCCCAGGCTCGATGCCGCTCTTACACAGAGCCACCTTCCACCCAACCTGCTGCCGCGTGGGGCCAATTGCCCTTGCAGGGGCTGCGCCGCAGCTTGGGGCAAAAATATTCCTACAGAGGTGGAAAAAGGAAAGGGTCAGGCAAGCAGGGATGGCTGCTAAAGCCCATGGTTGTAATTAAACGAAAGCAGAACTTAATGAGCTCCAACGCCTGACCCCAGAGCTTCGCCAGGAGATAAGGCGTACTTGGAGGACTCTACCCTGAGCCGAAGCCAAAGGTCCCATTGTTGCGGTGAAGATTTATCTGGCCAGAACAGACCTCAAATCCAGACAGCGCTGCAGTCGTTTCCTCTTTCACCAGGGCAGCTGTAACACGTGGAGTTTCTGTGGCTGGAGGGACTCAAAAGGGAGGGAGCAGGTTGGGAAGGGAAAGTCTGACACAGGGCCCAGGCCGGGCTTTGTTAAAATGCCACTCGGGTGTTTACGTTGAGACCAAGTTTCCAGGAGGGAGGCCACATGTGCCCCGTTCCCATTGCCTGGAATTGGCTCCGTGGCAGAAGCCGGCTCGCCCAGGATGGGGATCAAGTGCTGGCGCTGCTGGTTAACGCCCCACCGAGGAAAGGCGGCCGTGGGGAACACGCGGCTGCTGTTAGAAACCAAAGGTTTAGCCCGTCTGCTTGGGATTTATTACTTATACCAGAGCTCGAGCAAGGGTTTAGGCAGAGCCGGGTGGCTGTGGGAGTGTGCGCGGGGTCGGGCAGGGCTCAGCGCCATTGCAGACAGAGAGGGGGAGTCGTTTTGTACAGGTTGGCGATTTATTCCTACTCACCACTGCGCACAAGTTCTATAAACATTAAAAAAATAAGTATATATAAAAGCATGTTTTTCACTCATTTTCAATACAGTGGTGATGGCAGAGAGTAGGCTTCAATATGGGAATCAGTTGTAAAAAAACCAAAACAAAACCAAAATATCAGTCACAATATCAGCTTTTCCCCTCAAATTAAGCTATTTCATCCATTCAGGGGGTTGAGGCACAGCCAGAGCCTCTTTCTTCCCCCCGTGTTTCCATGCAGACATTCAATTCAGATCAGCCAGGATATTTTGCGGGTGCATTTTGCTCATGGGACCCTGCACCCCGTGGGATGGAAGACTGGAGCAACCCGACCTGGGAATTCACAGGAGCTTTCTTAACCTGCAGGAGGGACACGCTCACACACTGGTCTATGTCCCCAAGGAAAGATAATCGGTGACTAGAAAAGGAAATGACAAGTACTTACAGTGAAGTTAATCACTAGGTGCCAGAAGAAATAAGCTTGAGAAATATTGTCAGACTTCAAGACTTTGTGTCACAGGCATAAGGGAGAGAGTTTTCAAAGTGGGGGAAAAATAAATCAAGTTAAGAGCTCGGCTGCTTTTCAGAAAAAAAAAAAAACAAAACACAAACAAACATGAAGAGTAAGGGGCACACCAGCCTTCCACAAGAAAACACAGAAAACCCTTTCCTTTAAAGGAAACTTCCAATCTGAAGTCAAATTAGTAATACGCTAATTGGGAAACCCTCATTTATCACAAAGCTCTCTTGGAAACAACCCTTGAAGGCCAATGCAATCCTCATGCCAAGTTCTCCTTTAAGCCATAGGAGAGAGACAGAACTGACCAGCCAGAAATAGAAGATAAGCAATAGCTTAAAAGTTTGTTGTTTTTCAAAAACCCCAAACCCTTAAGACTACTCATGTAAAGATACAATATCCTCAAGTTCAGTGTTTTTAAACCAAAACACTCACATCTGTTACAAATGCAACAGGTTTCCCAAGTTTCAAGTATAAAAAAAAAAAATCCAAACAATCCAGAAAGTGTTTGCCTTCGTTCTTATACCACTGTACATGGTTAATCTTTTAAATTAAACCTGGTGACCCTGAAAAATTAAATAGTGCTTTCACTCTCAGGAGAAGGCAGAAATTAGGTCCTTAATCATGAATGATTTTTTAAATATTTCCAATGACTTGCTGACTACAAGGAGTGAACAACTCCACTTTACCAGATTAAATTGCGAGGGGCTTCCAATCTACGTGGTTCGGGCACTGATCAACTGACGGAAGAGTAGAAAGGTAACGCTTTTGAACACATGGCAATCCTGAGGTGATAAAAACCAAATGGCATCGCAGCACTGTCCCCAGCCAGGGTGCAGACAGCCTCTCATTGCTTTGCTGATTGTCTGCCTGGCTTTTTTTCCTGCTGGCCTCTTCCACTGCCTGGTATTCCTCGGCCACGGCCACCAAACACACCTACGAGGCAGAAGGAAAGAGCACGGGTATAACAGCATCAGTGTACACCAGCAACGTCTCCCAACCACTCAGAGCTTTACAGTTATTTATGTTTTACCCAAACACACGCCTATTTTCTAGTCTTTGCAGTGACGGGACTTTTAGATTTCTCCTTGCCAGTTCCAGACCCCGTATTTATGAGGTGCATAAACTTATCCTCCCTCGCCATTTGGTGTTAACGTGCCCTCTAGCTAGCTGTGCTATCATCGTGAATTGAAGTTAACTACTTCTGAAAAATGGAACCAAGGAAGAGGTACCACATTTTAAATCCAGTGGGATGAGCAGGTTATACTGTGTCCCCTGAAAGCTGTAAGGGCAAACCAAAAGCAGTGAAGAGGGTGACTCGTTTTGAAGACTGCTCAGCCACAAAACAGAAAAAACACATCCCTCCGTCACCGCCTCGCTGCTGGGCAGAGCAATCCACCTCTCCAGAGAGGGCACTGGGCACCGCACGCTGCCAGAAGGCAGCAGGAACCAGGAGGCTGCGATGAGATCCTCGTACCCGAGAGCTGTGACCGTCTCTGTCGTGGGAGCTGCTGAGCCCACCCTCGTCCTTCCCTCGCTGCTCAGATTCACCCCAAACAAACAGAAAGCAATTCCAGGCAGTGATTTTTATCTTGGCGTGCAAGTGATAAAGGGACTGTGGATCTACCCTGCCAGCCGCCTGCGCACACAAGGCAGAACCCCACACAAGGCCCAGTCTGGGCACCAGGCAGAAGAGCTTCTCTAGAGCCCTCTGCTCTGGTTGTTTCGCCAAGGAGACGTGCCTGAACCAGAGGCAAAAGAAAATTGCTCCTAACCCTGCAGTCCTTGGGATGCTCGCAGGGCTCTGGCTGCTCCCAGCGAAGCGGAGCAAAGACTGCCGTACTTCTGAATTTGGCAAGCCGAGAAGTAAAAGACGAAGGATTACCAGTGTCAGAAACAATAATCCTTTCAACTGCGTGCACAATTACAGCTTTACTTCTGCCTGCTGGCCTCTCAACAAAATTGTCCTGCCTTTTTTTTTTTTCTTCTCTCTCCTCCCTTCATGTCTCAGTAATGAGAGCCAAACCTTTTAGCTAATTAGCAAATGCCGAAGCTTCCCTTTAAAATATTCCATCAGCGAATTTAAGCTGCACATCAAAACAGCAGGGAACTCCACCTCAAACAGAGTTCAGCTCTGCTCTGCTCTCCACAAGGTGGATATTTCCACAGTAGAGAAAATATTTCAGCTAAAATGTTTGTCCAAATAACCATATCCAAAAAAGCTGTTATGCCAAGTGCTTTGGACACTGAAAAGGGAAGGAGGAAAAATAAAGGCGCCTTCAGATTTGTAAAGGTCACTTTCGCATGCTCGGAGCTTGCAGGCGGTAGCACGGGCAGCAGAAATCGCAGGGGATTTTCCTCCAGAAGTCCCGGGGAGTCGGAGATGCTGCACGTCGTGCATCCCGGTGTGGCGTGATGGCCCCGGGTAGATCCCAGCCATCCTACCAGGATTCCTTGCATAGTCAAAAAGCAGGCAGCTCGTTAAGGGTGCTCCACAGAGAGACTTCGCCCGTTGGTGTCTCAGTCCCCAGGACTCCTTTTAAAACCTAAGATTCCCCGGGCCAAATCCAATTTTCTCGTAGCAAGTGAGCGCACTCAGGATTTTAAGCTCCTACTGCAGGCTGAGCCTGTACTGAGAGCAACCCTGGGGCCGAGCGAGGTGACCACAAAGCGAATCGCAAATACGTGGCAGGAGGGGTGAGCAGGAAAGGAGAGAAATGGCTCTCGGGCTTCCAGCAGGACAGCTTGGGGAGAAAAGAGCAAATTAATCCCCAAGCTGAAGTGCTCCGAGGTCACCTAACCACGCGAAGTGGGACAGGGAAGGAAGAGTTGTTTTGGTGACCTATTTCTTCCTAAGTGGCAACATCCCCTTTTATCAGAAACATGAATTATTCATGTCCAGCAGGAGGAACACAAACCCTCAGATATTTTTAAAAGAATAAATAAATGAACAAGTCAGGAGATCAAAAGCCCCATTATAATGGGAGAAAAGATGATGTTTTTCTATCACTGCCATGGTCAGAGCCCAGTCTATTTTCAAACAGAGTAGCCATTTGTTTCCCTCCCTGACTTGCTAAGCTAACAGACACCAGTTTTGTAGGGCCACGCTCCTGAACTAGCCAGGAGGGGTAGAAACAGTCAAGTTCAGACTCTCTTAAGCTCCTGCCCAACCCCAGTAATGAGGGAGGCACATCCCTGGCACGAATCCTTTCTATTCTTTGGCAGAGGCTGCCTTACAAGCGAGGCAACACGCTCGCTCGGCTAGATCTTGCACAGGAGCGGCTCCAGCTTCTCCCAGACATGCACTGCCGGGTTTAAAGCTGAGCAGCAAGAGCCGTTCCTTGCACAAGAGGTGAAATTTAAAGGCAGGGATCCCGCTCACCCCTATCCGAGCTGAAAAACAAACAGGATCATTACCTCGTCCAGCACCTCCAACACCACGGCCCTTCTGCTGCTTCTGCTGTTGCATCCCACCACGGCCTCTGCCCTTGGACACCACCTCTTCTTTCACCATGTCAATTATTTCATCAGGGATACGCAGGTATTTAATCGTGCTGCCACGAATGTAGCACTCTGGCATTCTCCAGAACTTGTCTCCATCCTATTGGGGAACAACGCGTTAGGCTACGAAGAAAACCTGGTGCTTTTGGATCACTTTTGGGGCATTTGAATATTTCCATCACTTCCGGAGATTGTGACAGCTCCGCCAATCTTTTCTGAAAGCATTATCTGTAACTAGCTGCAAAAAAGGGTGGGTTTTTTTCCTCCAAAACACTTAGCCCTACAACGTGGGGGGTGGGAGGGCACTCAGCCACGAACAACTGTAGTTTCAGTTTTGTTCCACAACTGCCTCTAACCCTCGCAGAAAATGAAGGAAGAAGAGGCTGAGGAAACAAGCACCTTCCCTTCTCGTATAAGAAGGGAATTGAAAGCGGGACTAGAGAGGCAAGAGTGGTTAAGTTACACACAATGGCTACGAATAACCAACTCTGGGAAGAAAAACGCAGCTGCAGAAAGGCGTCTGCATGGCCGGGTTGCTTCCCCAGCAGCCTCAGCTGGGAGTCACCTCACTCCTTCCCTCCTCCGGGGTGTGGATGGAGCAGTGAGGCAGGTCCGGAGCCAGCTGGCTGCAGGGTGTGTGCCACCAGAGCACGGTTAACTGCAGCTGTGGAAAATAAGGAGCTTACAGATTATACATATATAAAAAAAGAAAGACTTCAGGTGGCCAGTGACGGAGCAGCTGTCTCTATAGTTTGTTCATTAGTTGTTTAATGCAGTTTTAGGGCTTTCCTAGGACGCAACCTATCAGGGCTTCACCTCCCGCGTATTGAGGGCGGCTGTGGGAATAGGAATCGAGTGTCGAAGCTGAACAACAACTCGGCTGCCCATGATGTAACTGGGAGGAGGGACGGGGACCCGCCTCGCCCCGCTCCACCACCGCAGCCCCAGCTCGGCAGCAGCTCCGTCAGTGTTTGGCTGCAGATGGAATCGCTCGAGCCCAGCGATTCTCAAGCGGCAGAGAGTGGACGAGACGTCTGTAACATCCCAGAAGAGTGGGTTAAACAAGAACGCCTCGTTCCTCCTCTCCTGGGATAAAATACGTGGTTGGCCCCCCCCCCCCCCCAGCAGCTACTTGGGGCCAT
>NW_009227591.1:680-1459 GCF_000690835.1 Fulmarus glacialis | reverse complement strand
CAGGAGTTATTTGGGGCAATTCTGCCTGTACAGGCAAGTCATTCGCACACAAGACAAGACAGAAACAGTCCTCTTCCAAAAGACACCCAGCAAACCCCACCCTGCCTTGGATCCGCCTGGCTGCTCCTTGGCTCGGGATGCAGGAAGGGATGGAGCCAGGCTCCCTGGCTTCCTCGTTCCGGCCTCCCCGGAGTAAACAACCGCCTCCTGGGCCGGGGCCGCCCGTCTGCCGCCGCTCCGTGCCATCTAGCGGCCAGTCCCCACCAGTACCACCAGTACAACCCCGGCAGCGGCTCCAGCTCCACTTTCACCCGGGTTTTGGAGGCGATTTGGTGTTTTAAAGCGGGCAGAGGAACGGCTGATGAGTCCGGCTGCTTTGCTGTGCGACAGCATCCCTCTAGATCACCCAGAGGGAATAAAACCTGAGCTACTGCTGTTCCACAGCAGAGCACTGAGCCGTAGGAAGCGACTTCCCAAGAAGGACAGTATCACCCGTGTCGTGGGCACGGATAAGGCTTTGCTGTCCGTTACCTCCTCTTAGTCCCCCTCCTGCTAAATGCAGTTCCTCCCTGTTTGTCCCACCAGAAGCCAAGGTGTGCCCACAAAGTTCTAAGCCCCGCTGCTCTGCCCCAAAAGTCCCTCTTAAACCTCACTCAAGGTGTTTACTCTGTCATACTGACGTGAAAACGTGCCTCCGAGCTCCAGCAATATTGCTCAAAAGTTTCCTGTTGTGGAGACAATAGGTATGGGGGTTTGCAGAGAGATTTTTGGAAGAACGA
>NW_009227591.1:0-635 GCF_000690835.1 Fulmarus glacialis | reverse complement strand
CCCAACAGCCCACATCCACCCGGCTGCCGCTTCCCACAGCACGTGGCTGGTAGGGACAAGACCAGACATCTAACTGAGGTCAAAGCCCAAAACACAGATCACAATCTTCTGGAGCACCTTTGGCCAAGGGCAAAAGTACCAGACGGCACAGAGCCCTGGTGCGAGTAAACAACAGGCTCCTCTGTTTTGATGTGGAGAGTTAGAGGGTGAGAGACAAGAAAGTTAATAAAAGTTAGCGCGGCGTTTGAAGCAGACCTCACTTCTCGGACAGCACGTGACGGATGAAGGCTCCTTTCTTGGGAAACCCAGCTCGGCATCGTGGCACGGACTATCGCGCCCCGTCCTGCGGCCCCCAGCCCCGCACCGAGAACCCTCTCGCAGGGGAAACGCTCGCACAGCATTTCTGTGAGGTGCAGAAAGCCGCCCTGCGCAAGCGTGCACCCGCGTGCGTTCCTTCATTACGGTTATTATAAATAACTGTATTAAATTTGCATTTCAGGCAGAAGTCACACTTCCAAAGGAGCGATGGCCTCTGAGCTATAGCAGAGCCGGCCCGGCCGCAGGGCCGGAGGTGGGGGACGCTCCCCGAGGGCACGGAGGGTGGGTGACCCCGACCGGCTGCCCGGGGCGGGGGG